>NC_137206.1:6403962-6459666 GCF_960531495.2 Zeus faber | reverse complement strand
ACACACACACACACACACACACACACACACTAGTCTAGATACATTTTTGTTGAAATGGAAAATGACATCCATGCAGTATCTTACGCACAATAGTCTATCACACTATGCCACTGACATCTTTTGTCCATATTTTCACACAGACACACACACACACACACAGAGCAGGATAATGTAAAATGACTCCAGTCTCCTCTGCTGTCACAGTAGAACTTGATTCACTTCCTCGGGTTTACTGGTGTACCTTTATATTTATGTGTGTGTGTGTGTGTGTGTGTGTGTGTGTGTGTGTAACAACAGAATAATATCACAATGTCTAATATGTAGGGGACAATATTGATAGAAAATCGATTTGGCTACAAAATAACCCACGGTGTGTAAATCATGCAGGGTTTTCAAATTGTCCTAGAATGCATTTCCCGAATGTTGCCTGAACATTATCCCGTCTACACAATCCATTAGTAAGTTTAGTAAAATTTAAAAATGATGAATACATGAATATGTGATGTAATTCATGTGGTATGGTACTAACCATATGTCAAACAAGCAAAGCAATGAAAGGCTAGCGGGGGAGATACGGCTCCCCCTTCGAATAGTAACAAGTGGCTCTGCCACTACAAACTTTGGCTCAGGATGGGATGCCTGTGAGTCGAGGACAAGCAAGGTTAGTGAGGAATGCTGTGTCCTCATCTGTGGAGGAGACAACCATTATTGGACGAGCAATATCAGGTACAGCGGCTTTGTTGGCTCTAACATCTCCTATAGAGATGGGGTCAAGTACATTAACGTAAACAACACGGTCCGTGGTTGATGTCGGCACAGTTAGCAATATGCTAAGCTAAAAGGCCACCCAGTGTTAGCCGAGCACTAGCCAAGCCAAGGTCCAAGTTCCAAAATCCGAAAAACAGTTCAGGCAAGGGTCAAAGCCAGGAAGTAGTCAGGATATCACAGTGTCAACAGTCTGAAATGCGTAATCCAACATCAGGTAAAGTTTGGAAACGATTCAACGAAGTAACGCACAGGCAAAGACGTCACCGGAACCGGAAGTGGTAAGTGGTAGCTTCCGGTTCCGGTGACGGTGTAATTCCGATTGCGAATGTGAAAAGTAATTGTGATTGTGATTATATTGAGTTCAATTAAACTGCAGAGGAGGTGAGGACAGCATGTGACGGTCACAGCCCATCAGTAATAAATGAAAGTGAGGAAATAAAGGTACTTCCTCCATCGCTAGTGGCTACTGTATGGATTGTTTAGGAAACTGTACACCATTAGTGTACAACATGCTACTGACCAGAGAGGTGAGTTTTCAGTTTATTCAAATGTATGATGGAAATTGTCCTCATGTCCTCGTGTAGATGCCAAAGAAAAAAAACAATAGAAACAACAAAAAAAAACAAAACAGTTCCAATGTAACCGGCTACAGTGGAGGCTATAAATTGTTCAATATCATCATGAGGAAGATAAAAGCTCCGCTCCTCCCTCACGGCTCATCTCCTTCCCGCCAAGGCCCCTTCCCTGGCCTCGGGGGTCCAGGGCTGACGGCTGATGACAGAGTGTTAGGTCGCATATCGATCTCGGTAAAGTGTGCCGGCAGTCGTCCGTGTCCAATCCACACTCCTCTCCTCAAATGGCGAGGTTTGTCAGTAGGTTCCGGAGGCTTGGGGCACGGGCATCTTAAACATTTTGATGCTATTGTGAGGAATTCACGCCATGTTCAGACGTAATCGCCTCAGCACAGATGTAGAATACGCTAAATATACATGTGGGGTGTCACCATTCCCAATCAAAATTGAAAAACAACCGAAATGAGCATTCGGAGTCACAAGCAGGTTCGCCATTCTTCCCGTATTTTCGTGGGTAATATTGTCCGACATCAATGTGATCTCTGATGTAACGTTATCTGAAAAGAGGAGCTTTGAGGGGGGTGGGTGGGCGCAGGAGCCCGAGTCGCAGGAGCCCGAGCTCGCAGCTTGTGCGTTATAATAATTTAAACAAAAAGTGTGCTCCGATTCAATAAAATATGATATATTTTACAATATGTCCACTTGATTTGTCCACTTGAGAGGGCAGAACAGGCAGCGGTTGGGAAGTGATGGTATGCGCTACATAAGAGTAGATAATGTTATTAACATGATTTGGATTATGATATCAAAGATAATAATGTTAAATGGAACAGCTCCCAAGCTTTTATCTATGAAACAGTGTGGAATATCGTTTTGGTGGCATTGCATCCATAATGCTTTCATCTGAATGATTCACTACGGTTTTGTACCTTATTTTCGGATTCCCTAAGAGCACAGATCGCCAACACTTTTTTCCATTCCTGACATAATCTGAATGGGTGCATCCCACACGACTTGGCTGGAGGCCGATGTAGGGACCCAGATCTGTTGTCACTGTGACGTAATGGAAGCTAATGACCACAGCCTACCGCTGGCCCTACATAGGCAGTGCTGAAAAAAAAATACATACGTTTAAATCGTGATCGTAAAATTTAAACTCGAATCGAATCGTGGATTTGAAGTGTCGTGACACCCTAAATCGCCACTAAACACCCCCTCCCGGGGGCTGGCACAGGCAAGGCAGTCCATGGTGGCTGCCAACCCAATGACTACACTTCCCTCACTGAGACTGATTGCTGGGAGAGAGTGGAGGGCATGGAGGCGGTGAGAAGCAAGGAGAAGTGTTTGTCAGGAACAGTTTTTTATTTTATAACGCATTAATTCCTGGTAACTCCTGGTTTTCTGTTATGTGAATGCCCAGTCTGGAAGAACACAAGTGTTATGGTGAAAGCAAATTGAATCTTTTTAAGTTGAAAATCCCAGTTTGCAGCCTTTTCAGTGTAAACATTTTTCTTCAGCGATTTCAACTAATGAAGGGACAGTCGGGACACATCGTGCAGTGTAGCTGAAGTGAAGTGCCATATCCATCATGGACTGGGACAGGCCAGACTGGACGAGTTAGAACAAGGCAATGGCGAGGGGATGCATTCATGCCTGTGTAATGCCAGCGTTGGGCTGTGGTCATTAGCTTCCATTATGTCACAGCGACAGCAGATCTGGGTCCCTACATCGGCCTCCCGGGCAAGTCGTGTGGGATGTTCCCATCCAGATTATGTCAGGAATGGAAAAGAGTGTTGCCGATCGGTGTTATAAGGGAATCCGGAAAGAAGGTACAAAAGCGTAGTGAATCATTCAGATGAAAGTATGATGGATGCAAAAAAAGATGTATTAATTCTGGCTAATTCTTGCTTTGGGGGGAATTGACCCAGTCAAACGTAGAGACGCTAGACGTCATTTTGATAGCTATCTTGAACTAATTCCGGTTGAAATTGAGTCTGACTGAGCGCAGTGCTCGTTTTGTCTGAGAATCACCTGGGTTGGGTTTTTTTTTTTTTACCTGCCGTAATTGAATTTAATAATTATATTATGGCCTGAAATACAAACATCTTAATAACAGTGAATCATAATGAAAATGTGTTAAAATGATGGCCATTACACTCGTCTGGCTATAGAGATCAACTACACTTTCCCTCTCGCATCAAATCAAACCACGTTTTTGCCGAGACTCACCTGATGTTCAGTTAGTAGAGTTTCACTATCCAAGCCACATACTGTATTCTTGAAATCGATAATCTGGGACAATGGGACAAATCGCTCTGCTGGCCCCCGAACTCGTCGCCCGTTTCCAGATTTTTCATGTGACCCTCGGCAAGAGCCAACAACACTGCAATGTTCCAGTCGGTCTGCCTGTGCAAAATCGAAATTGGTTGACACATCTAAGGAAGCTGCGCCATGCCCAAAAACATCTTTAAAGGTAATTAAAGTAAACCATTTCATTTTGTCCGCCCTGGATCTGCCAATACGTGCCTGTGGCTGCGACCTTTCCCCATTAGTAGACCTTGTACGTCATGAGTGTTGCAGACATTTCTGCCTTATGCCGAGGCCCCTGGTGAGTTTTACACTCTTGGGCAGTAATTGCGACGACACACAAAGGTTACCAAGATAGGTTCGTTCTGCAAGCTGCAAGGTAGATTTCTGGCAGAGGAGGGTTTTTCAATATAGGAAGACAAAGAGAGAGAAAAAGACAGCAATGGAAGGGTCAGACATTTTTTTTCCCATCCCTCCCCACTCACTCAATTTCTTCTCTATGCCCTACATAATGTCTTTCTCCTTTGCCAGAGTCCAGTTGACCAATTAAATCATTCTGCCTTGCTTTTCGAGGGTTCTGCGCTCTGCTGGAACTCGCTCGCTAGAGCCATTACTGAAGACCCCTCCAAGGCATGACATGAAGGGACTTCAGGCCTTCAGCCACAAGAGATCTATCTTGAAAGCTTTGTGAGTGTGAAACACGTACGATGCTTAGATATTCAGCAGAAAGACATGGCTATTGTTCTCACAACCATCTAATGCCGGGTATACTGTGCACAACGACTTTAGCTCTGATAGTGATTCCCAGACAAATGTTCAAGATCTTAAGGAAATTTATAAGGCAGTCTCATCTTAAGAGTCATTGAGTCGTTTGATTTGAGGGAGCGAGGGAGGGGAGGGAGGAGGGGAAGAGAATGTTGGTTTCATATTATCTTGTAGTCTTGAATAAGCCGCCTATAGCCTCCTATAGCGTGTTGTAGAATCCCAAGACGTATGGTGGCCTGTGATCACCCGTCCTTGCTGAATCCTATAGTGTATGCACAGTCTTAAATGCTCCATTGCTAGGATTTTAGAAGTATTTTCCAAAGTATTTTGGTGTATCTATCCCATAAACCAGACAAACTATTTCTAAAGAGCTATATGATGACTCTGCATTCAGGAAGAGTTAGAGGTTCATAAAACAAGTCCATCAATGAGAAGTTACTGTCGATAAAGCGCTAGCCAACAAGTAGTAACCACAGTGGCAGTTCCATTTAGCACACACCACCAAGTAGCCACGCTGAAACAAGCCCTGAGCAGATGGACCACATGTCATGACAACACATTTTCTCCTGTCTGTGTGTGTGTGTGTGTGTGTGTGTGTGTGTGTGTGTGTGTGTGTGTGTGTGTGTGTGTGTGTGTGTGTGTGTGTGTGTGTGTGTGTGTGTGTGTGTGTGTGTGTGTGTGTGTGTGTGTGTGTGTGTGTGGGGATTGGAATTTTTATACCTGTTGCTTGTTGATTGTTCTAACGAGCAACAGGCGTTCAGCCACACTGATCCTGGGCCCAATCACCTAGACCCAAGACAGGTGTGGCTGCTCAAACCACACCACCCCCACACCACACAACACCAGGCAGACCTGCGAATATAATGTGATTATGTGATCACACAAATGAATGCGAATTTGGCCAATTATTGCAATATAATTTATGAATTGGCTTGTTTCCTGCAATATGTCCTCTTAATATTAAGACATATTTAATAAAACATAAAAAATAAAAATAAAAAAACATCCTTGTCGCTGCAGAATTCCACTTTCTTTTTACCACTGCAACCTTCCTGCGAGATAAAGAAAGATGCAGCAAATCCAACTTGTGTCGCCCATTAATCCCCAAACCACTTATTTTTGTTGGCATAACTTACACCAGAGGTAATTGAAATGGTGTGAAGTGGTGTAAAGTAACAAAGTAAAAAGTGATTTGTTACTTTACTATTTCTGTCGACTTTTACATTTACTTAGCTACATTTAGCCCCCAAAAAAGAAAGTTTACTTTCACTCCAATACAGGTACTCCTCACTTAACGAGCGAGTTCCGTTCCTAGGACCAGGTCATTAAGCCAATTGGTCAATAAGCGAGGATCCGTGTTAATTCATGGTATGGGGGCGTGGCTGGTATATAAAGTGTATATCATGTATATAATATATATAGTGTATAAAGTGTGTATGTAGTGTATATAGTGTATAAAATATATAGTGTATATAGTGTATATAGTATATACTGTATAGTGTATATAGTATATATAGTGTATATAGTGTATAAAATATATAGTGTATATAGTGTATATAGTATATACTGTATAGTGTATATAGTATATATAGTGTATATAGTGTATAAAATATATAGTGTATATAGTGTATATAGTATATACTGTATAGTGTATATAGTATATATAGTGTATATAGTGTATATAGTATATACTGTATAGTGTATGTCGTATATATAGTGTATATAGTGTATATATTGTGTATACAGTGAAACTTGTCAGTAAACTTGTTGCTTATGATATTAGTGAAATTCAGTTAGGTTAGGTTGTGAGGTTCATGTTATTAAATCAAGGGTCATATCTAGCCAGTGAGCTAAGTGTAAACAAACACTCTCCAGCCCCTGTTCAGAGCGGCCAGGTCTGCGGTTTTCCCGCGGAGTTGGGATACTTTTGAAGCGTTGAAGCGGGTTGGGGGGGGGGTGGCTGGATTGGTCATGGAGACCTGCGAGACCCGCGTTGAGTTTTGTTTTTGTTGCATTGCTACTGAACAAGCACAGGCATGTCCCAGAGAGCCACAACCAGAGCAGCGTGTTGGAGAGCGACGACCACACAGCAACGGCCTCCTCCGGCGGTGAAGTCTCTTATGTCGGAGTGAAAAATGCGTTTTACCGAATGAAGTGCCTCACTGCAAAAAAGTCTGGCTTTTTCTTTTTCCACTGCATTTACTTTAACTTTTGACACTTAAGTACATTTAATACAACAAAATTACTTTGGATGCTTAAGAACCTTTAATGCCAACTCCTTTAAGAAAGAAACCAAGAAATGTTTTACTGAAGTAGCATTCTAACGAGTGACTTTCACTTTTATCAGAGATGATTTTTAGTAAGGTATCTCTACTTTCTCTACTTTGTCAGCCACTGTCCGGCCAATCACAACAGACCCTGGAAGTCTACCTTCCCGCCAAGGGTATTTGATATCTGATGTGTCAAATCCAGGCTGGAATATTTGCAAGGTCGTCGAGCGGCAAGGTCGTCAGGACCTGCGCCGGGTATCACTTTGGTGGAGAGAGGTCTATCTCTAAAGACCAGAATTTGCAGTACTCAGAACTCAAGGCGGCACAAAATGTAAACAAACGGAACCGTGGTTTGTTACCACGTTCAGTGCAACACTGGGTGTTCACAAACACCCAAGGACGAAGCTCTACATTTAAAAATAGGTCTTTGAGAAACTTGTGTACCGTATTTCCATTTTGCGCAACAACCCTCTGCATTCACATGGGACGACGGCGAGATTTAAGTAGGACGCGGCATAATTAATTTAGTCAATAATTGGGGAGGTTTCATGGATGAATTCATTAATGCATACCCACACGCATATTTATACCAACAGTCAACGCCTGTAGGCATCTCAAGAGGCTCCTTGATACTGCTATACTTGGGTTGCCTTTACCACACACGCACATGCACACACACACACACACACACACAGACACACACACACACACAAAAGCCAAGTATGGCGGTACTAGCACACTTGGCTTGAGCTCATCTAGGTTGTTGGAATATTCATTGCCATATGGCCACTGCCGGGCGTATACTGTAGCCACAGAGAATTATTTTGATTCTGCGTGGTAAATTATGGATCTTCCCCCTACGCCGTGGTTCTACCACAAGAGGAGGAGGAAGAGAGAGAGAGCGAGAGAGGGAGGCAAAAGGAGAACAAATGGAAGTCAGTGCGAACACGTTTCGCTTCAGTTTTAATGGACGTGCACTAATGCACTAGAGTGCACTATTCAACTGCTTATCCACGTACGAGCCTGCACATGTACGACCATGTTACTGAACCTATTGGACTGTACGTGCATGAAACAGACATGCGGCGAGTGCACTGTACGGTACTGCTGTTGTCTTCCTCATTGAATAGGGTGCAACGCAGGCGCTGCTTTATTTGAAGGGCACTACTTCATAGTTAATGTGGTTGAGACACGCAGGGGAACCTACTTTGCGGCGGCGGCAGGACTTGCCTCTGCGGCCGCACACACGTGCACATGCAAACACGCTCTAAACGCTCGGTTAAAAGTAGAAAAAAATAATAATTGTAATTGTTTTTATAAAAACATTTTTAGGAATAATATATAAAAGGTAGTTGGTAGTTAAGGATGTTTAAAAAAAATAGCAAAGAAAATGAAAAAAATTAAATAATGTGTCACACCCTCCATCTTTTTTGTATATCAGACAAATAAAAAGTATGGAAATAATCAGTACAATTAGCATATAAAATATTGTATTTCCAATTAGGTATGAAGCTTGATTTTTGCTATGCATGATTAACTTCACCAAGGTATTACAGTTTACGTGAATTGTTCATTTTATATTGAGGGACAAACTGTTTCAAGTGAACAACTAACTTCTATCATCAATTTGGCCACTTACAATTGTAATATCGTTAGTTTTTTTTTAACAAACACACAAAAGGTGTTATTGGGGTTGAAAAAAAAAAAGGCTCAAAAATGGCACAAAATTCTTGTGCACACTCAAAAACAGTGTTACCAAGACAGGTAGCATGTATTTGTTATTGTGCCCACGCCTACTCTGCTGGGTCTATCAAAAAACAACAACAGCAGCAACAAAAACCCATTTTGCTCAGAAGCCTCTGTAGGTGGTCTGTACCAACTATCGGTACAGACCACCTACAGAGTGACGACGGGGTCGGCGGTGTCAGAGATGTTGAGCTTGAAAATTCCAGTGTGGTAGAATTACAACCATAACTGTTGAATTGATTCCATCGAAAATGGGAAATCAGAAATGACTACGTGGAGACCTGCAGTAAATACACACCTCAAATAAAACCAATGCTGACGGTGTGTGTCGCCGTGTTATTGTGACGGTAGGGCTGCTATCTTGATCCGCCTCGACCCTTCCAACTTGGAAACGGGTGTTCCTTCGCGGTTTTCCCAAGTAGGAGCTCGGAGCTGCGACTTCAATGGACCGTAACATAGGTGATGTGCCGCTGCACCCGGCATGAGCCGTTATAGGGGGAAAAAATATATATATATAGCTTGGTTTCATGCCAAAATGGTTCAGAAGTCATGAAAGCAAACATAAGTACACATTTGGCTCATCTGTGGCGCTCGAGGGTTTTTTTTTATGTCAATATTGTGATTGTGGGATTAATTATGCAAATACTGTCCAACAATAAGCAGTATTTGGCACACACCAAAATTGGGGCTTGTAAAGCATTTTTCTTTTTTATGAATTCTGTGCAATATTTGTCGGATTGTTGTTTTGATGTACTTATTTATAGAGCTTTTCTTTTTTTGTTATAGCTGGTACATTGTCAAGTTACATTTACATTTACATTTAGTCATTGATCAGACGCTTTTATCCAAAGCGACTTACAATTGTTCAAACACCGACGGACGCAGCCATCAGGAGCAATGAGGGGTTAATTGTCTTGCTCAAGGACACTACAGCCTGCTAGCAGGAGGAGCCTGGGATCGAACCAGCGACCTTTAGATCACTAGACCACCAGCTCTACCGCCTGAGCCACCATCCCCCCTAGTTCTTCTTTACCTGTCCAGATAATGATTGAATCAAAAGAAAATACTCAAAATAACATCTATAGTTGTGCTTCGTAATGTAGTCCTAAAGTTTAGACTTTTTTTCTCTAGTCTCTGAGTCTTGAGACTTTATAGCAAAGGAAATTACAAGCGACGCATAAAAGCATATATCTTCGGTCAGAAGGGAATTTGTAGTGGTTAGAAAAGTTTGGCTCTAATTTAATTTGCTTTAATTGGTACAAGTCAGAACAGTCATTTTGGCTCTTGAGTCGTGAATGGAATCTTCACAAAAGAATGATTTAACCCCAACCCTAACCCATTAATTTAGGAAGAATTCAAAGAGTAAATCAGTCACATTCAGTATGAATCATGCCAAACCCCCTGCGTTCCAAGACTGGTATCTACACAGAAGCTTGGTCAAGCTTTATTAATTTTTAATGCACAATGGCACTGAAGACACATTTGTTGCTGTTCTAGAAAGAAATCAAATCCTCCGTCGCTTGTTTTAATGTTCTCTCCTTTTCTACAGCGTGGAGGGCCTTCAAGTGACAGGGATTGGTGGTGTACAAATCTGTGTACTGTATCTGTTCTAGTGTTAATGGTTTTACTTCACTCAATATTTTTTTGGTCTAAAATATATATATATATATATATATATATATTTTTTTTTTATGTTCCCCAAAATAAGTTTGACATTTAAAAAAAAGACATTGGCCCTGTAGTACCTCTGCAGACCCCCTACGGGTCAGGAACCCCCGTTTGAAGACCACTGCTCTTGACAATCCAGCAAATGCAGTCCACTCAAGCTCCTTGAGTCAAATCTGCCTTTAATTATTAAGCCATTACAGTATTGCATCGATCAAGGGAATCATTGCTTTTAATAAATTCAACAATGATAAAAGAAAACTAAAAAGTTGAACATTAAAGAAAAAAACAAAAAAAAAAAAAAAACAAGAAAACATTTCTCATAATCTCGTACTTTAGGCCTCAGCCGTCAATAACATTGTTGGGCCGACTGAGCTTTAACCTATTCTCCTGGAAGTTGGAGAGAGTGAGGAAAATAACAAAACAAAAAAAAAAAACACCCACCCTTTAGTGTAAAAATATTTAAGTATTTCTGCATAGAACTGTAGTGTTGCATGTTGATTCGTCTCGGTCTTGATCCAGGGTGAAGCTACTCCTAGATCCCAATCCCTCCCTCAAATGATTCGCGAGAATTTCTATTTGGAACGGCAAAAAAAAAAAAATTAAATAAAAACGGGCTGTCAAACTGAAGAGATAAGAGTCAGGAATCTTTGGCTTGTTTCCGCCCCCTGCGGACCGTGGGCTCCAGGCGCGTGCACCGTATGTACAAACAGGGCGTTTCCCAACTTCACATGGATGAGTCGAAGATTTTATTGTCGCTGAACACGGGTGGAATCAGGTGCGAGGGGGCGGGTCAACTGTGACAGACGAATGAAGAAGAAGAAGAAGAAGAGACGGACTTCCGGGCTTCCGGGCTTCCGGGCCCCGCTGCGCGACGAGCTAACAGCCCTCCTCGCCGTCGTCCCCCGGCTTCGCCCTCTGCGACAGGAGGAAGGACTCCCACACGGCGAGGCACTGCGAACGAGATAGAGGGCCACCGTGAGCTCTGGCTTCAACGCTTCAAAAACTTGCGACTGTCCGAGACCACGTTATCATCAGGTGCCTCTGGGATAATGCCTGGGAGCGAATCAAAACTGATTACACAGTAGCATATGGGCAAAAGCAAAAATCACAATATTTTTGACCAACACCTCAATTTTGATTATTTTAAGATATTTGGGGGGTATGATTGGTGGTTTCATAAGCTATTTACACACAAGAAAGACAAAAAGTCATCTAATCTGATGACTTTTTACTGCAAGTAATGCTAACTTAACTTGCAATAACCACCATCCCATTTGATATATAGTCTCATATCCCGATAGATATTATTGATATATTGATATACTGTATATCCGGCCCTCGTTATACCATCTGGGAGTGAACCGGACCAAGGAAGGCTGAGGTACCAGCCTCTCCTTAAAATCGATATTCTAGTGGAATTTACACAGAATGCAACAGCAAACTTCTTTGGATTAAAAAAAAAACATGACATTAAAATAACTTTGTTGTCAAACTATTGACACAATATCAAATTATTACTAAAACAGCCATAAAACAACCAAAACCAGTATATTTAATTTTCTATAACCCGGCTCAGATGGAAAACAACAAAATGTTACCATAATTATGCAGACAACACAAACATTTACATAATCATTTCACCAGGAGACTACGGTCCAATACAATCACTGAGCAAGTGCATTGAACAAATCAACGGTTGCATGTGCCAGAACTTTCTCCAATTAAACAAAAACAAAACCGAAGTAATTGTTTTTGGAGCCGGGGAAGAACCTCTAAAAGTCAGCGCTCTGCTTCAATCGGTGATGTTAAAAAGCACAAACCAAGCCAGAAATGTGAGTGGAGTCATAGAGTCTGACCTCAATTTCAGCAGCCACATTAAAACAATTGAAAAAGTCAGCCAACTATCACCTTAAGAACTTATCAAGGATTAATGGACTTATGTCCGAGCACAATTTGTAAAAACTTGGCCATGCATTCATCTTCATAGACTAAACGACTGTAACGGTGTCTTTACAGCTCTCCCTATTAAACAGATCAGACAGCTGCAGTTGATTCAGGACGCTGCTGCTCGAGTCCTCACTAAGACCAAGAAAGTAAATCATATCGCTCCAGTTCTCAGATCTTTACACTGGCTTCCTGTCCGTCAAAGAACTGATCTCAAAAAAGTACTGTTGGTGTATAAAGCACAGAATGTTTTAGGGCCAAAATACATTTCTGGTCTTCTGATACGTTCTGAACCCTCCAGAGCTCCCAGGTCGCCTGGCGACAGGTCTGGCTTCCGTCCTCAGAGTCAAAACTAAAGATGGAGAAGCAGCGTTGTTCTATGCACCACATATCTGGAGCGAGCTGTGAGAAAACTGCAGGTCTGCTGCGACTCTCAGTTCTTATAAATCAAGGCTGAAGACTTTTCTGTTTGCCTCTGCCTTCTACTAAACCTAATTTAGTTTTTATTTATTTCTTGCACTGCACTATAACTTTTATGACTTGATTTTATGCATTCTATGTATTCTGTTTTTTAACTTTAGGCATTCTATGTATTCAATTCTATCAAGTTTATATCAAGTGAGCTTTTATTTGAACTCTTTAATAATGTCCTTTAATAATGTGGTTCTTTTGCACTTTGTCTTCATGCCTTTGATGTTTTATGTAAAGCCCTCGAATCGCCTCCTTGTTGAAATGCACTATATAAATAAACTTGCCTAACCTTATAAAGACTGTGGTGTGGGGAACAATTGTTTGAAGTGTTCACCAAGTCTGGGATAACGGCGATATCGGATTCGATGTCGTTCTCGGCGTCGGAGAACGGACTATCACCGCGGAAAATGAACTCCAGTACGTGCTGCTTACACTGACTTGGATCTATCGCACTGGTCAGATTTTGGTCCGCGATATGATTTAGATCTTCCTCCACCCGCTTCTCCTAACCCATAACAACCTGGAGGCGAAAGTTTTCACAACCAAGTGAAACCGGATCCTCGTCTTGTTAACGGAAGTGATGTCAGCGTGACTTCTTCGATGGTAGACGTTGGTACACGCCCCCTCCACAACGATGTCTCCGTGTGTGTGTAAAAGCAGAACCATTTAAAGGTTGAGCTCTATCACATCACATGGAATGTGGAGGAATGATCTTCACCTGGACGGTCACTTTAAAGGAAACCATCGATCTGCGCTGTTCAGCGTCTCGGTAAGTGAACTGCGTTTCCCCATGGAATCTAACGGGAATATTTAACTCCACGGTTTAACATTTTTCTACCATTTATAAATCAACCTCGGTTTTGAAAATCAATGAGATTAAAAAACCCCCACAAAGGAACACGAATCTCGAAGAATCACATTTTCCTTCTAGAAAAGTCCCCCCCCCCCCAACCTATTTGCCGCGTGTGGCGATTTAGAAACGTGTGACAATACGGGTTTTGCTGCGGTGGGTCACATATAGTTAGCCCATCTCGTAACGTTGCCACCGCCGTCATGCGTTGCTTTTTGACCACCTCACCCCATGATTTATAGCACTCCCACCTCTTCTTGATCTGTCAGTTCTCCTCTACTCTTCTTGGTGTGATGCCTCTTACACCCATGGCCATCTCATCAATGGAGTTGCATTCTCACACTGACAGATGCACAAAGTGTGTGTGTGTGTGTGTGTGTGTGTGTGTGTGTGTGTGTGTGTGTGTGTGTGTGTGTGTGTGTGTCAGAGACAGATGTGTGTTTGTGTGTGTGTGTGTGTGTGAGAGACAGATGTGTGTGTGTGTGTGTGTGTGTGTGTGTGTGTGTGTGTGTGTGTGTGTGCCTGCCTAAGACTAGACTTAAACTGAGTTGCTCATTTGCGCCGTAGAGCTAATGATTCCAGAAACCTGTATGTGTATGTGTGTGTGTGTGTGTGTGTGTGTGTGTGTGTGTGTGTGTGTGTGTGGGTGTGTGTGTGTGTGTGTGTGTGTGTGTGTGTGTGTTGGAGCATGCTCTAATGGTCACAAACTTCCCTTCCAACGTGTGAACTCTGGTGCTGGTCTGTCAGCATCCATACATCAATAATGAAAGATGAAAATAAAAATTCTCCTTGGAGATAGCTTCCTGCAGGAAGGAGGCTGAAAGTCAATGAGCTCACAGTGCGTTTTCCGTTTAACTGGCAATTTCCGTCGGCGGAACTCCTTGACCGTGCGCCTCGTTGACCCGCCATCCTCATCTGTTTGCTGTTTGGCAGGCACAATGATGGATGTGGCAACCGGGGGCCCTGTCCAAATCCATTTCCTCTCAACGAATGCCGAGACAACTTGCCGCCCTCTATGTTTCATTTCTGCGTATGCACCTCAACCCCATCCAAACATAGCGGTCAAAATTTCTGCTGACTTCTATACCTTTCTTACGGTCTACGGTCACATCAAGAATTAGCAGTGTAAAATCCCTTCATCTATCTCTGCCAGTCGGCGGTACCAGTGCTAAAGCTATACAGTTGTTTAGTATGCTAGCTAGGTTAACGACAGATAGTAAAACAAACAAAAGGAAATAATTAGGGCCGACCTATATTTGAATTCCAAAGAACTATCGTATCGGTTGAAATTTCACCGATAAAGGCACTATCAATGGTCACTTTGGAGTCTGTTGCATAGGCGAACGACAAATCGCCACAGTCACTTTATTACATTATATCGGAAAAGTTTTTCCCAGTGGTTCTCTATTCCTACATTTTAGCTTCCTCAGTAATTGGCATTTCTAAAATATTAATGGTGGGGATTAGACGTGAGTCGAAGTCAACTGCAAGGGGATAAGAACGGGCGGCAGGGAATTCACCGGGCATACGTTCAAAGTGGCTGGTTAGAGTTTGATCCCACCATTACTTAAGAGTGTGCTTGTACTTTGACAAATCATTTAACTCCCTCATGCATACTGCGTGTTAACATGTGGAATTACAAACTACTGCGGCCTCTGAAGGGCTTAAGCGGTAACCATTGTGTCTTGAGTGTTGAACCCATTGACAAAGTGCTTTAAACCACGTCCAGTGGCCGGTAGATTATGGCTTCAGGAAACCTCAAACTAAACCCAAGTCAATGAAAACACCATCTACTGGCTGAAATCAGCACAAAACGTCAAGGGAAGACACTGACGTAGCTTAGTGCTTTTATTGGCCCTCTATGTCACAAAGAAGCTGAACAGAACAACACGGCAGGTGGTGTCACCCTTGTTATGTATGGATTTCATCGATTGATCGGTAGACCTTAGCAGTAACCAACTGTCCGACCAATCAGAGCAGGAGTTACTTCACCTAAAGCCTACATCCACAGAAAACAAGTACTTGGAATTGTTTTAAGTGCCAATAAATAGCAGAATTTGCAACCTAGAGAATTGACATCAACAGCAAAAAACGTAGCCATGCTGAGGGAGATGGTTTATATTTTCTGGGTCGTGACTACGGCTCATCTGTCAACAAAGTCAATACCAATGATTCCAAGAATGACGCAAATGTGAAAATATTCAAGATTGTTACCTTCAGATATTATGTGTTGGGAATGCAGTAATGATAAGAGTACTTTGGCAAACTAGGATTTCATAGGCTGTCAAAAACCTTGAATCTGTTGTTCCATGCTCGACCACAGTCTAGCTCCTACATCTCAGTTGACATCTAATTTTTACAGCTAGCTAGATCTAAAAGTTTTCCGCACACTTAGGAAATCACAATGGGTCAAGTATTTACCTTTGACTTAACTAACATGGAGCTTTTTGTGACACATGGCACAACATAAGAAATCATAATGTTCTAGACACATGCTTTACAAAACACTCAAGTGTTGGAGTAAACATATAATTAAGAATCATGATCATCAAGGGGTCGGGCATTTTATAAAGATGTGATAATAATTCATAATTACTTATGTTTGTAATGCATGTATCAACATATTTACTCGTATGTAGATTTTTTGGTGCAATTACCCCTTTAATATGCCTGAAACTCAACGTACTGATCCCCCCCCAAAAAAAAAACTTTACACCAAGTTTAAATGGCACTACTGTTGAGAGATTAAGCCAAATTCGCATCAAGTCAGGTGACTTCAAACAAATAACCCTATTCTTTTTGCATATAAGTAAATTAGCTGCAGTTTCCATTTGGAAGCCTAGCACAAAGCCTTTCAGGTGAATGTGATTTTCAACAAAAACCTGCTTATCTGCAAAAAAAATGAACGCATGCCTTTCTTGGCCCTTTCTTGGTTATCTCAAGCTCAATGAATCGTGTTTTGGCCGGAAGGGGACTGATAAAGCAGCGGTCTTTTCAGCAAAGCCGATTTAGACATTCTAAGGAACAGCTAAATCCATTTTTTTGACAGTAGGATTTACAGAGGGTGTCGACAGAGCAGAACTCCCGGTCAAAGGCCCCCAAAGATAGTGAGCAGAGAGAATGGAAATAAAACCTGTTTACTTCAACAGCTAAAGCAACTGTAAATTGGTAGATTCATAAAAGGCTATTGGTTGCACAGTAGTACTAGTAGCCTTTTTTAGTTATTTTTTATGATCAAGAGAAGAGAATTTCTTTGCAAGAAAAGATGCAATTCTACTGCTTCTAAACAACATTGATAGTGGCTCAGAATTCTATGTGAGCACAGACAGTATAGACAAGCACTGTCTGTAACTTGTGATGAACTTGTGACTTGCAAAATGTGATGCATGAAAAGACAGGTGATTTCTTAGAACGGATGCTCCAAATCAGGCAGATTTATTTTATCCAGTGCTGCAATCGCAGAGATGTCCGCAGTCTGTGATGCAAACCACATGCCTCACATGTATCTTTTAATGTTTGTTTCCTAGCTAGTAGGCTAGTGTTTGTGAGAATCTGCTTCATCACTGGTCGCAATGGCTTTTCTAATGAGAGACAACCTATTGTTTTTATGCTTTCGCTTAGATAGGTATATTTCCCCAGCATGGTGATATATCTAGTCTTGGCTCAGGTGGTGGTTACTATCTTACACCGTCAACAGAAACACAAAGTGGTGAACTCATTGGCTGACATTTTAAAAATCAATACACAAACTGTAATGTCGTTGGCCAAAATGTAACCAACATGCTGCTTTCTGCCTTTGCCATTGTTGCCTTCTGGGAACATACAGACTGTACAAATCTTGTTTTAATCTTCACAGGTGAGAGCCTGCCAAATTTGAAATGTAGTTGTCTTGAAATGAGTATAACAGTTGGTCAGCCTGACAAGAAAACATAACTAAAAACCCATACCACCCTGGGTAAGTGGTGTGCCAGCTCAACTAAGACAGGGGAAATTAAAGCTCTGCTGAGGGCACTGAAAATTGCCGGATCTCTACAGCAGTGGTTCTCAATTGGTCCTCAGGTTGGAGATTTGGCATTAGACCCCAACATAAACATTAGAACCATTCCAATCAATTTCACAAAATGAATAGTGCAGTGATTAAAAAGTGCAACACAGCTTAAAACACAGCTAATCGAAAAGCCATTGAAACAATAACAACAAATTTCCTGAGCTTCCAAAACACTTAACTGGACAGCAATAAAATTCACACCTGTCTTAATGAGAACAATGGGAAAATAACAGGTGAATTGCTTTGTTTTGGCAAAGCGGATGTATGCACACTGTCCACTCAAAAAGCTACATGCGACCCAGTTTTGGATGGGGACCTGCATGTTGAAAACCACTGCTTTAGAGTAATTACATTTTCATATGAACCCATCATTTAAAACGTGTGCTGTGCTGTGACATTAAGACAATTAATATAAATAACTACATTTAATGGTACATTTAAACAAAGAAAAAACAAGTGCGGCAAGACGCCTGAATTTGGAGGACAGAGTGGTTGGGGAGATGCCGACATGAATTATCAATTCTGCACAGTTGGAGGCAAATCTTAACTCCTACCTAGCGAAGTGAAAATGAAAAAAACTAATATTTGTAACTTTTTTTAAAACTTAAATTTAATGTACCTGACATGCATTCCATATACAATTACTCCCCTCCCCCCCGGTTTCCTCTCAGGCTCTCATTGGCTAGTGCTGATCACTGATCTCCAAACCTGCCGTCACGTCTCAAACGACAAGATCTTGTGCCGATATAATCAAACGCGCTTGAAAATATTGGGATGTCTGAGACGGCTAAATAACTGCAACACACTGCGCCTCTGACCTGCTCAGATGTGGCTCATAACGACCTGGCTGTCTGCGGCATCCAAAGTTTCCTCCTTTTCCTTGTGGGTTTTTGTGTGTTTTGCCCCTTCCTCTTTGTCTCATGACTTATCCTTTGAATCAACATTATGAAAAATCTATTTTACACATTGTTTTCCTTTCTTCCTCCTCTAAAAAACCCTTAACATTCATATGTGGTAAATAACGTACAATGACAATTTGATATACATTACCCTTATGATAAAAAAAATAATAAATAAATGAAATGTAGAAAAGTGTCCCAGAAGCACTTTGTGTATGCTTGCCCTGTGGGGCTGGCAGAAACATCGATGTAGACTGCTTCAGCTCTTTCAAAGGACTAATACATACATTGACAATCATTTAAAGTCTAGGGAAATGGGAAAATACTGCCAGGGGCAAGGACAGGAACTATCAAACACCACAAAACCAATGTGAGTTACATCGTGGTACGCCATGAGCATCCATTTAAAAAAAATAAAATAATAAATGTCTGCCATTATTCCTTTTTTATTATCCTCTGAGCAATGCCAATTAAGGTCTTGCTCTGATAGCTGATAAATGACAGATATGGTCAATGCATATTCATGGAGAATATAAAATATCCTCACTGGACATTTACACAATCGAGTACAAATTCTTGTTCGAGCTTTAGAAATTTAAATTAAAGATGTGAAAGAATTTTAATTTCACATCCCGGGCTGGCATGGCCCTGTAAATAAATAAAATAAAAATCATTAAACCCACATTTTATTTTTATAAAAATGAAAAAGTGTGCCTATTAAAACTGGCTTGATAGAGTTACCAAGACACGTGAAGCACACAAAGCAGTCGTTGTGGAGTGAGGAGTGGATGTGACGTGCAACCCAGAGCGAGGGAATTATCTGGTAAGAATGTTTTGATTTCATTTTTATCAGTCTATTTTCAGCAACCTAATAGCAAGTAATACATCCAAGATCTTTGTAGATCTTGCCCATGACCTCAGGTTGGTACCAGTTATCAAAGGACCGTGCAAAATTTTTATCCAACCATGTGTAAGACGCTGAAATTCCTCATACATGGGCAATTGTAAGATTGGAAAGGCTTCGGCCAAACCAGAAGCGAAACTAAAGATCCTGTGTGTGCACGGCGCTAAGTTGCAAAGCAGCAGGCACCCAAGTGTTGAAATTACACATGCACTCTGCTGCAACAATACAATTTAAATAGATAACTGGCTAAGGGTTTAAATATAGACAATGATTGATGCTGCCGTGTGAACGTAAGAATTCAACAGTGCTTATAAATACAGCCAGAGCCTACAGGCATGGCTACACTGAGATCAGTTTGGATTTTGTCCTTGCCTTAAGTGTTTCGGGAGGGGGGGGGGATTTGACGGATCCTGTCTACCGCCATTCAAGGTTGTATACCGCATCTACATTTTGACACAGCCTACCTCTTTATTCTGATCTTTAATTGGTTGGTAGCTATAACCAATTAAAAGTTTAGGTTTATGACAAAAAAAAAAATTAAATGGTAATAAAGCATCCACTGTATTAGGTTCACCCGCTCCATCAAACAGGGAATTTGTGGCTGGTATTCCATACATAAAGCGTGACAAAGTGGTTTACCAATTTCAGCAAATAATGCGATTGGTCACGCAAGATGGCAGTATCATGGTTTGAGAAACTAGCTGGTTTACAAAGAATGGTGGAGTAAGCTATAAAAATACAATGAAGATTGGTTCTGTGAGCAAAAAAACATCTTTAATTCAAATAGAGAATAGTTAATATAACGGCCACAAATACTCAAATAAGAAAAGTATAAAACAGTGGTGCATGGAGGCCAATCGACACACATTGTCTTCAAAATTCACGACACTCTTATTACGCTGAACTGTGTACCATATTACCATAGTGAACAAATGGCATCTTATAGTCATTTCTCATCCTTATTAAAAAAAAAAAAAAAAAAGGTTCCTGAAAACAAAACCATCGCCGGAACGAACCCCATCTTAGAAAAAGAAACACAGGCGAGCAAATAGGCAAGGACCTGACCTTTCCATCTCATGTTCCACCCGTTACTGTTGCCATGTGGTTACCATGGCAATGTGTTTTTTTTCCGCTTCATGCATCATATTATTCAGAGCAGAGAAGAGTTACGCCTGCACACTGCTCAAAGTAGGGTGTGAGGGGCAAGGCAGACTGTGGCGCTGCGACGAGTCTTTAAAGTTCAAGAACCCGGGTTTGCAATCAGTGCTTGGTCCAAGACTTTTACACTGAATTGTCGTCATAATGCCGACAGACCAGTAGTTACTAGTGCAGATGGGGGTATCTTTTCTACAAGTCTTGTGCAACAAGTTGTTAAACTGCACAAATTAAAATCTAGCTGGAGAAGCTGCTAATTACCCAGAACATGTATATCTCTTATGAGCAATGGGTTTCTATCGAGTGTATGTGGAACAGAGCAGTACAAAACCTGGGCACATACGTACAGAGCGCTAATAAGAGCTAAAATATCAGCATTTCCTTCTGCTGCTATGCCTATGCAATGATATTTGATCACAATCTTTAGATCTGCCACAGCTTGTGGTATTTGTAAAATCCTGAGCACTGCAGTGGCGCGGGATTAAAAAAGGATGGTGGTTATCCAATAGCACATAGAATATTTTAAAGGAAAATAGTAACATAAGTGTATCAGAGCTTTAGCTGTACTGTATATGCAGGAAGATATCCATAGCCTCAAGGTAAAAACAGTGAATCTGTGAAACTGTCTTTTGGTCTGTGTAAAGGGAAGATATCATTACTCCACATACAAACAGTCGGTCACAATCTTGGACAAAGTAAACAGTGCCTGAAGACATACTTGTGCAGCTCTTGATAATGCCATGTTTTCTTCTATCGTCTTAACAGCACAATAAGCTTTTGGCCATCTAAGATTTAGAAGTCAGATTAGACAATCAGCTCTTGACGTGTCTTGGTCACCAGACATACTTACTACTACGTACTTTGGACGATTTCCAGTCATGATTTCCAGTCCTGCCTTCAGGGTACTGAGAAGTGGGGAACAGTCAATGCCTTTATATGTACTCAATACTCAGATTAAGCTCAATAGCCGGTTAAGGTAACAATGTGACTAAGGTGTTTACATGCCTCTAGAATAATGCAATTACTGAAAAACTGAAAAATGGAATAATTGAGGATAAGTGGCAATGTTCAGAAAATTGCCTTGACCAGATTGTGATCGGCTTATCCAAGTGCACGTAAACGCACTGAGTGA
Organism: Zeus faber; assembly: GCF_960531495.2. Lineage (NCBI taxonomy): Eukaryota > Metazoa > Chordata > Actinopteri > Zeiformes > Zeidae > Zeus > Zeus faber. The sequence goes on along the minus strand of NC_137206.1, from coordinate 6,438,167 downwards.
TCATGAAAATGTTAATTTTGACCCTTGTCACACAAGTAAACAAAACAAAAGAATTTGACATGCGAGACCAACTGTGTCAAATGGCAAAGAAGAAAGGTTTCAAAACGCTGTGTTAAAACTTTCGGGGACACTGTAGGGTGTGGTTTCCCACAGGGTGGTCCCTTACCACAGTACATGGGGTTAAACCAACGTGGCTCAAAATCGCAGTGGTTTTGTGTCCGTTGGTTTTTCCACCACCTTTTTCTTTCCTTCCCGCCATCGTTCCTTGCCATTCTAGCTCACTGACTGGCTCCCCTTCCCTCCATACACTTCCCTTTTCTTTATTATTCTCTCCGTCTATTCTCCATCCCACGGATTCTCCGTCACCCTCGTCCCCTCTCTCCCCCAGCTCTGTCTCGCTCCTCCGCATTCGCCCCGGCCGAGTCGTCTGTAGCTTGGAGATCGCTCAGCTGACAGCGGTGCACAACACCGAGTGGGAGGGGAACGCCAGCAGCAGGTGCGTGGAGGGCCTGGTTGCCAGTTTGCGTTTGAGTGTGCATTTATGTGCTTGAGTGGGCGAGTGAGGGGGGAAAACTTGCCCATGCAGCAACCCCTCCCCGCCTCGCGAAATTGCCTACACCTCTCGTTCTCTTTTATCCCCGCCCTCCATTTCTTTCCCTTCTAATGCACTTCCATCCAGTAGTTCTTTCTTTGGTGCCCGTCTCTATTCAAGGCCTATTGGAAAAGGTTTCCGCATAGTCTGCACAAACTAAACTAAACTAAAATATAGTGGACGTTACAAAAAGTAATTTAACATGGGAATCTGCTGTAAAAGGTACCAAGTATCACACCAAGTACGGCTTGGCCTGCAAGAAATGGAGATAAGCATACTGAGGAGGTGGTGTGTGCTAAATCAATGTCACAGCAGGAAATAGCCCAAGCACTTTGTAAGGACAATGCGATGGTTGTTTGAAGTTGGTGCAAAATGACAGAAAACTTCAGTAAAACAGGGTTGGTGCAATTTGAGTACACTCAGTTTGGAATTTTGGATTTCTTAATGCCCTGTAAGTACTTTTGCCCTCACAGCGTCAATAATTTTTTAAATACGTATTTCTGCACAGCTGATGATCAACGAACAATGGCAGGGGCATCAAATTCCTGCATGAAGCCGTTTCTCCATGCGCTCCAGACGTCCTTCGAACAGCTTCCTCCCATCCCATCACCTTCGAGGTCAAGTATCCCCATCTGTCTGTACAATCCATCAGTCTATTCTTTCCTCTCATCCCTGAGAAACTCATCGCGACACTGCCTGGCCATTCTACAACATGCCTCACCCTTCACTCCTGTACAATGCACTCCTTTATACTTAAGTCTATTCCCTCATCTCCTCTCCTCCCCCAACCCGGTTCCATCGCAGAGGTGACCACCCCTCCCAGGTATGAGCTGCTTATTATATTCTTATAGGTCGCCTGCCTTGATGAGACTTGGATAAATCATTCACAGGCCTGGTGGCTGCACTAGCCGCCACGTTCACACCTGAATAACAATATCGCTGCCTCGGAAAGACTGGCCAACCCCACTTTTCCCTTTATTTCCCTTCAACTCCCATGGAATGCCACTGCTCTCCTCACCCTGCATTACGAGACTTATAAATTGTGGAATTTATGGTAGCAGGTCATTACAATTAGTGACATATTGATTGTCATATTGATTTTAAACAGTTTTCTTTTTTTAAGCATTATATACTAGAACCTCCTCATTTGCGCAAAACCCCAGCGGGACTGAAACTTCCAGCTGACCGAAACGTGAATGAATATGCGTGAAACACTTTTCCTGAGTGACGCCGAAGTAGTTTATTTAAACTGCGAGCAAAAGTCACATGACTAAATATATTACACCCTTTCGAAAAGGAGATTTTCAAGGATAAAACAGCCCCATTGGACGGCATTTAAGAACAGTGAGAAGCTGCAGCAGAGAGGTAAGTTTCTCCACAGTAAAGTGTAAAGCACTGAGTTACCTTAGTTTATCTTAAGGTATTTCACGCAAGATAAACATTTAAGATATTTTAAGTAAGTGAGCCGTAACATGTTCCGTCACTCCTTTTTCCATTTAAAAAGTTGAATCTTCCATTCTGGTACTTAATATCACAGCATGCAGGCGGGTGGAAGCTCAGCTTGATGTACCTTTTTAATTATTTATTCCCCCCCCCCCTTTCAAAGGCGTCCAGGAGAAAAACTCTGTTTACCATCCACTCTCTTGAATATGTCCCCATTTCGGTTCTTGCGCACATCCAATTATCTTACAATATTTATCTATATGAGCGTGTTTTTCGGCGGTCGCTATGGTGTCCGTTGTCTATCTCCCGAAACAACTATTTCCGTGTCAAATATATGCAGCGGAATCCCTGGGTTTTGTGGCACATTCGCATTTTGGATACGCCCATCATCCGGGTTAAGGTGCTTACATTCCGCAATAAAATCGAATGATTGAGGAGAAATCCAGGTCTGTTAATCAGTTGCTATATTCGGAATATTGCTTTAACCAGATTGTGATCGGGTTTTTGAAGTACAATTTTCATTTTGACCATTGCCACACAAGGCAAACAAAACAAAACAAAATAACTTTACATGCGAGACCAACTGTGTTAGCTAAGTTATCTAAGGACTCTTAGATAAGAAACTTCTAATTACTTTTTCAGCACAATTTACCCATTAACAAAGAAAAAGTAACTGACCCCATCGCTTCCTGTATCCAATCTGCAGACAAGTACACAAATTTCTGATGAATCCCGACCAAGGTTTTAGCACTAAAATTCCTTTAAATTACCCGCAAAAAAACAAAGGCACCGTTGATTACGTAGTATCAGAACTTGTATCAGGACATGCGTATTAATACTCCTGTCTGTGCCCCTGACCAAGGCTCTGGCAAAAGAGCTGGAGTTAGTCTCCGGGCACTGCCCTGCGGCTGCCCACTGCTCCAAGCTATAGGATGGGTTAAATGCAGAGGACTCATTTCGTTGTATCCTACTCGTACAATGACAATGGAGAGATTCTTATCCGGGTTCAGCTCACCTTCTCATAATATTCCACGTTCTTCTCAGCCGTGGAGACGAAAGCCGATTTGAGGTCAGTCCTCATGCTGCTCTGCCAGCGTGACCAGTCTCCTCTAAGGGCATTGTTTGCCCACTCTAGACGGTCCTCCAGACGGTCTGCCTCCTCCCTATGCTGAAAAGAAATATATATAATAACAAATAAATCAACAAATGAGGAACGACATATATATATTAAACCCCCCTCCAAAAAATAAAAAATAAAAAAAAAACCTACCACAAAGGACAGACATGGAAATGGGCTTGGTCTCTTTTCCAGGCACCCAAAAAAATCCCTGTCCTTGGTAGTTTTTTCATACATATTCGCCAAATGATTTGTCATTCAGGAGATGCCATCAAATTGGATTCTGGCAGTCAGCCTAGGCAGTACACGCAAAAGTTATATTATTTTCTGATAACCTTCAAGAACTTTCACAATTTCTTGAAGCAACACACTTTCTGGCGTTTGGAATAAGCGTGTTTGGGGAACTCAAATTCTTTAGTGAGATAAGGCCTGCAAAGTAGTCGCTGGTTGGGCGAAGGGCTCCTCCTGCGAAGTCCGGGGTACCATTTCTTAACACTGCAACACAAACTTTTGCGATGCCGATATGAGCATGGAGGACCAGGGCATCAAGGTGGGCATTGAGCCAGTGTGGCTAAAGCAGACAGATGAAGAATCTCATGTGACTTCAGACCTCTTAACCCTTATTCCCATCATGGCATGGGAGTTAGGAGGTTCCGGCATCTAGGGTTAAAACCAAGGGTGACAGACGCCGTGTCTGAAACGGCATATCAACAGTACTTCCCATTAGTGGTTAGTAAGTCTGAAACCCAAGCATGCTCAAATAAAACGGTATGCATGAAAAGTACCAGGACCACTATTCTCTGTGAGATATTGTACTATACAAACACTGCACTGTCATTTCGGACGCAGGGAGAGCCTTTTCCCCCCGGTCTCCGGACCGACCTGCCTTTTAAATATCTTCTTTTACCGGAAGGCATATCCAGACATTTTAGCAGTTTTATTTTGACATTTCATATTTTCTCCACTCATCTGACAACATAAAGGCTGCATTGACTCGGCGTACTGCTTTGGATTTCCCGATTACGTTTGCATTTATTTGATGTTGTTCGCGAAGCACTTTGTCATATGACAGAAGAGGATGCGCTGTTTATTTTAGCCATGGAGAAACCCCTTCTTTCGTTGGCCTCCGTGATAAGATCCTAGGGATTTTGAGGAACGGCCGGCTATGATGAACTTGACGTGGACCAGGGCATGTTGAAACCATGCCAAACCAGTCACAGGCAAAAAGCGATTCGAAGTGTGACTTAGAAGGCGCTACAAGGTAACAGGTAACCAGAATGTGGGTGGACATTATTTTTTGTGAAAATAGTCCCACTTCACTGTTCTGTGGCCGTGTCACATTGGTTGAGACGGCGAATCCAGTATTTCTGTCCAGTGCCATAGAAAGTGTCATCACGCTGCCAAAATGTTCTACCGTGAAAGCCGCCTTCACGCTGGATCCGACAAAACTCATGTCAAAAACGGACTGAAAGTTGTTCATTTCTTATGGAACGTGGAAAACACGATGCAAACAGACATTTGATTTGTGTCAGACCGAAGGGCCCGATGCATTTTCACTTTTCAATTTGTGCGATACGTCTGCGTTCCGACACTCCAGCCGGAAGCCGCTGTTGCTAAGCAACCAGCAAGCTTGAGTTATGGGAACCTAGATTAAAGACTAAGTGTGTTTAAAATGTCATCATTAATGTTAACACTGGTCACTACTATACTCGCCATCAATAAATAGAATAAATTTCGTGCACGTAATGTATTCATTTTTGCGATCTTTGTGAACACTAAATCAATTTTTCCACCCCTGTTTTCAGCCCTTTTTCATTCCTTGAAAGGGGTGTGGTCTAGCACACCAATCTACATGCCATCGTGCGGCTGTCCTGGAGCATTTCCTCCAACATATCTTAAATTAGTGATGGGAAATCTACACAGTAGGGTCTATTGTTGAGTACAGCGAGAAGGCGGCTTTAAGGACCTGAAACATTGATTTTCCGCCCTGCGTTGTAAAGATCTAGAAGGGTCTTCAACTTGCATTAATGACGCTACACATTTTAATCGATATCGCGTTAATAATGCAACACACTTTTAACGCAGTTCATTATTTTGACGCACTTAGCGCATTTTCCTAGTTTGTCCCAAACGCACTCATTTTACTTTCACTTTCAATGTTTGAATGATGCAACTCTGCCTCCGGAGACCACTTTTCAAAGTCCTCTACTGTCTATGTGCATCTACATGCTCGAGTAATGTCTAATAAAACTCCCAATTTCCACAGATATTGAAATGACATTGTCTGTAACAAGCAGAGTGGCTGTTGGTTTAGACGGAATCACCTGATGCTTTTTGGACAGCGGCATGGTGTGTAGCACATCGCTGCATGCGGTTTTCAAAGTGCAGTAACTCTTTGACTACAATCCTTTTTAACCAACAATAAAATAAAACGTTTGAATATGAAAGGCTTCACGTTACAGACTTTAATTTTGTTTTCCATTTTATTGTTTTAATATGTTGTTGTTTTAACAGGTTTGTCTGTCTTAGCATCTGGCTCAGCGCAAAGGATAAGGAGGAAAATTGTTGAAAGTTGCAATTTAATACATTAAAATGCCATTAAATACATTTTGATGAAGATCATTTTGTGTTTCTGTTCTTCATAAAGAAATTATAGTATGACTGCGGTATAACTCAATGAACTGCTTTATTAATAGAAAAATCTTTGAGGGTCACATTAGAAACGAGAGTCAATTAGAAACTCGATTAATTGCGATTGATCACGAAAAACATATCAAATCTGTTTTTCGTGATCAATGCCAATATCATCCAAAGATGATCATAAATAACATTTATATTTGACTTGAAAACATGTTTTTTTAAATTTTTCAGAGTTTCCCATGAATGCAGCACCGCTTCCCGCTTGGAAAGATGTGTCCGTGTCTAAACAAGAGCGTAAACAAACATGGATGGATTTATAATGCCCAGTGGGACCTCTGCGCTTGCTTTGGTGAGTAACTGAAGTGAATGCACGTGTGGCGGTTTCGGATATTTCAATTAGCAGCTTGGGCATGGCACCCAAATGAGGCACCGAAATTGGCGTTTGCGATGCGGTCTGGTAGATACCGAACCTATAGGAACTGGTGCCATAGTGGTACCGAGTTTCGGTACCCAACCCAACAGGATCGCATCGTCATGATTTGAGTGTGCACGGAATGGAGGGTGTTCACAGACACCTGCTGCATACAGCTTACAATAAAATACGATTTTATCCAATTGAAATAGTGAATAAAATACAAAATCAATATGTGGGCGGTCAATGTTGATATTGTGGTGGGTCGCCACACATAAATCAATGTAAGACAAACACTGTACAGGGAGTCCTCACTGAAGCGCCTACCTGTAAAACCACCGTTCAGACGTACAACCTGCTCTCTGACCAGTCTGTATTGTACACTGCGTACAATACCACGGTGTCTCAGTGTCAAGCATTTCATCGTGCATCACCCTTTATATACTATATGCACTGTATATACACTATATACACTATACTGTATCTACTATATACACTATATATACACTAGCCCAACCCCTTACCATGAAATAACACAGGTCCTCACTTATCGACCAATTCAATTAGGAACTGGTCCTAGGAACGGAACTCGGTCGTTAAGTGAGGAGTACCTGTATTTTGTATTCAATGAACTATATGATTATAGGTAAGAATTTGTTATCTATATATTGAAAGCTGATAAAATATATACAAATACACCATTTGATATTTCTTTGAATTGGATGCATTTCAATTATGAAATGTCCAGTTTGTTCATCTGCTCGTCCTGATCATGTTCTTTCATGACCAGCTGATGCCTGTAGGAGACAATGACATCACTGTGTTGATTCTTGACGTCGTGTCGTCGCCACGGCAGATCTGCTGCCTCCTTCCCCTTAAGGACCAATCGAAACAAGCCTCATGGCTTTGTTGTGTTATCCCGACAGTCGTTTTTTTATGGATTTTGGCTGCTGCAGCTTTATTTTAGAGCTATATTTTGAAACAAAGCTGTCTAATAAAAATCAATCACACTAACACATACTACTAGCTGCTTCTGTAAAGTGTGTACATGCAACCATGGTATTAAGTATTCAAGTATTTTTTTTAATTAAAATGCTTTCTTAAAAAAATATAATATATACTATATCATACTGTTTTACATGTACATTACATCTTGTATATTACTATAATTAATTGTGTTTACATCTTATATAGTATACTTCATTGCATTTTTGCATACTATTAGCCCCACTATCTAACCATTTATTACTAATATTATTATCATCATCAATCTCTTTATTGGTGTAATTTTCAGTATTATGAAAATCATGACCAGATTCCAGAGTATCCTCATCACTCAGGTATCTACCAACGGAGCTTTTCTCTACAGGAAAGTCAGTCACACAAGTAGAAAGAGATGTGTACACAGACTACACACTCTTTCTATAGCATTTTGATATTTGGACCACTTTTCCACCCGAACTCTGCTCTGCCCCCCGCCCATGGGGATCAATAAAGTACAGCCTGACCCCTATCTTGGATGCAATTTTGAGCATTTTGGTGGACACAAACAAGGGGATTTGTTGAGCGCTGCAGTAGTTTGGGGCCCGTGTGCCTCAGAACACTGTGTCAATTATTTCCCCCCCCTTTTTTACTTTTCATTTTTATTTTTTCTAATGTAGATAAACACATCCCATTCTGGGACAAAACGTCTCCATCCCCAAAGGAGCGGTGATGTTGGACTTCTGGGAGGGGCAATTGTGCTAAATCAGATTAACATCCAGGCGGCCATATGTGAAGGTTGGTAAAGGTGAAATATTAAGATTAATGACCTTTATGAGTTAGTGATTTTTTTTATTTCAGTGTGGTGTAGCTACAAGTTGGGGGCGGGGGGTCAAGTGTTAGTCACCATGTTAGTATGAGTATGACAAGTGATGCAAATAGAATTGGTGTTAGTCCCAAAGCACAAATGATGACGTTGCTCAGACATGCAAAAAGCCATATCAAACACATCACGTATACAAAATAAATAAATAAATAAAAACATTTGTTTAATAAAAAACAACAGCTGATTTTCTGATGTGGACTTGTCTCCATTGCATTAAGAGGTCAACATGCAGTTATACAGATGTTTTGATGTTTGGGGCATTAGAACATCATGACTGACATACTGTCTGATCCATTGTTCTTCATTACTGATTAAAATGCTTCTACATGCCAAAAAAATTTATCCCACATTCGTTGCAGATATAATTACAGATACTAGAAGTGACTGTTAATATCAAAAGTAAGGAAATGGTTCATCACAAATGTCAGCCACAATTCAACTGGACAATTCCTACGCCAGAGGAAACGTTCTGGGACTAAAACCAACATCAAGAGCCAGTAAAGCCCTTGATACTGGTACACGCAGCAATGTTCATTACGTGGAGCGGCCTGGACGGATTAGATCCTTCAAACAATGTGACGTTTAAACTGACAATGGCATTTCACAAAGCTAGAAACAAACAACGTACGCTTCCCACGGGCGTGCACGCAGTCGTGGACTGTACACAAAACAAGCGACGGACCTCTTTCGGGTTACCACAGCAGCATCGATCCAGCCACCTTATCAAGACTGTGGCTGTCTAGGCAGCTTTATCTATCACAATAAGTGTGTGTGTGTGTGTGTGTGTGTGTGTGTGTGTGTGTGTGTGTGTGTGTGTGTGTGTGCACAAGCTTGTTCCTGAGGAGAGTAGGTCAGTCTTTATCAGATAAAACTCAAAATGCACCACACGCGCAAATATAACTCCACATTTATGAGGACCGAAGGTTACCTCACATGTCTTGCCACCAGGGTTGGCAGCTGTCCAGAATTCAGGGACAAGTCAGAGCGTAAATGGTGGACAACTCAACGGGGTGTTGGGTTTCACGCGGTGCTTTGCAGCCAATTATCAATGCAACCAGCGGATGGATAAATGGTCGTAGTTAGCATCAAAATTAGTTCTAAATGTAGCTGCATTTAATCACAACCAAGATCTATATTTTTATTTTTGCCCTTCATAGACACACAAGATGGCTTAAATAACTCAGCTTATGAGGCGCTGGAAGGTGTACTTCCCAATTTTCACAGGAGCTAGGCCAGCTGATTCCCTCCGCAGCCATGCATTGAGCTAACACAGTTGGCGTGCGGCTCATCACTATACTATATAGTATCGTAGTATATATACTACGATACTATACTGGACACATGGGGAATTGGTATCAACCTCTTCGTCTGAATCTGGGGGAGATGGACAAAAAAGTTGCCCCAAAAAAAACTTGAGCATCACCAACTCTTTTACCCTTTAATATACACAACTTAAAAAAATGGAGGTACGCCAGTGAAACGTAATAAAGACAGTAAAACCATCAATGTCCAAACAAAGAAATCCAGTGCCACACACACACACACAGAGACACACTGACACAGACAGGGGTAGCTAAGGTTGTCAAGTCAGTCTGCTATCTTATGCATGGCTGGTTTGGAGATGAGTTGGCGGGGGGTTAAGGGGGGTTTATTGACAAGCAGTCTGGTGAGACACTGTCTTGTATGCGTCCACACGATGCCAGCCCCGCACCGATCGAATGAAAGTGCATCTTTGTGTGATTTTATTTTTGTGTGCGTGCTCGCATCAGACACCGTCAAAGCAAGCGAACAGTGAGGTTTATGCAGAGTGCCTTTGTGTGTGTGTCTGTCTGTGTGGGTGCGTGTGTGTGTGTGTGTGTGTGCGCGTGCACGGCCCACACAGGCCTCTTTTACACATTTGAAACAATATTTCTTGCCAAACATGCACAAGCTGTGCAACGGAGACAAACACTGGATTCTACCGCTAGAATCTAGTTTGAGCGCTGCGCAGCAACCTCTGAGCTGCTCCTCCTGAACTGGAGCAGCACCACCCTCCGATGGCCACGCCGGATCATGACAAAGTGAACCCGTTCCTCAAGGAATGGGTTGAATCATGAAAATTAATTTTTACTTAATCTATTTTTATTTTATTTTTAAACACCGTGCCTCAGTTGACTGTCACATTTTACAGCCACGCCCCTTTACATTGGACATTTACTTTGACATGAAAAGTATAATAAAACATGAATAAAACAACTATGGTTTGGTGTGCCGTGGGATTATTTTGTTGTGGGAAACAGCGGCTTGGACAACGCCTGCGTTGTCGGTGATCGTGTAAATGCATTTGATATACGGATACAACCCATTCAATTTCCACAACACAGCTCCCTGCTCCACAGCACAGTTTCAACACAAACCCATGAGGGGACGTCGCTCAAACTTGCGCATCTTTGTGGAGCCATGGAACAATATCTGCGTTGAAAATGGCCGGGAGTATTCCCGGTTTTCAAAAAGAGGTTTAAAAAATGTGTGTTTTTCTTTTTTTTTTAAGCCTACATGTTTGGACTGCATTGAAGCACCACAGCAGCAGGGGGGCATGTTTCTGGGTAGTAAAGCCTTCATAAAGGTTGTGCTATAAACAGTTATGGCAACCGACAATTTAATAAGGTTTGGGTTGAAAAAACATCTTTTCATTCCAACTGCTGCAAAACGGGCAAAATCAACCAAGTGCATACAGACCCCCCCAACCAACCCCCAACCAACAATGACAAATGCCAATGTTGAATCCTCTATTCATATACAAGGCTGTTGTTTCTTTACCGAGAACCTTGCAGAAGATATTACCAGAAGAAACAAATCCATTTGACATTTCCCTTCTCAACAGTGTGTGTGTGTGTGTGTGTGTGTGTGTGTGTGTGTGTGTGTGTGTGTGTGTTGCTCGTTGATTGTTCTACGGAGCAACAAGCGTACAGCCACTCTGACCCGGGCCCAATTACCTCGACCAAAGACAGGTGTGGCTGCTTAAACCACACCACACTCCATTAATTCATTTTAAACAGTTTATTATCGACAGGAGTGTGTGTGTGTGTGTGTGTGTGTGTGTGTGTGTGTGTGTGTGGGGGGGGGGGCTGACTGACGCCTGCTGTGAAGAAAGAAGGGAAATGGAAAAGCGGAAGAAAAGTTTGCACTTAAAAGGTAATTAGAGGCTGAATTCATCACGAAAGTCAGCGGGTAGAGGAGGGAGCTCTGATTACAAAGCTCACAGATAGAACGATGCCGCTGAAGTTGACAAGTTGAAAAACATCCATGTACACACTGCTGCGCTTTGATCTACATCGGGATGAAGCTCATCCTGCTTTTAATTCATGCAGAATTTAAAAATGCCTTTCCCGGCCGCTTCATTATAGATGAATTCTAGACGAGGAAGTCCTAGACTAACCCCGTGCAGGACCCCCTTTCACACATCGTTCCCCGTAAATTACTGGGATAACCTTTCCAGCACCGCTCGTGATTTTCCACTATTGACACATGCAGCTTACATTCCAGAACATCAACGAACCCCGACCCTAATCCGGGTTTAATTTAAGCCTTCACGTAGACCTACATTAGCTCTATTCGTCCTTCCAGAAAGTGTATTTTATAAAGGAAGACTGAGGCAAGTTTCAGACTGTTTCAAACCAGGACTGAGGGAGGCCATTTCAGTGAGTCCCCATAAAAAGTGTGATTTTGACGTCAGGCCTCATCTGCGTCCGCCAAACATTACATCGGTGGTTGTACGGCACCAAACGCCGCTGCTGCCGCCGTGAAAGGGCTTCTTCCTTCTTCCTCCCAGCGACAAGACGGGGATATTTAGGTAATCCCCCCAGAGTCAAACACCTGCCCACACACACCCATACCAGGTCATATGTGCTCTGCGGGGCTGAGGGCTGACTTTATTAAACATAATATTTGAGGAATTTAACAGGGGGGGGGTCAAACACACAACCGCAAGCAGGGAGTGTGTGTGTTTGTGTGTGTTTGTGTGTGTTATGCGTTTCCGTTTGCAGATGTGTGCTGTGCTGACAGGTTGTGTTGCGCTTACCGCCTCTTGGTCGATTTTCTTGGCGGTGGAAGAGGTCAGAGCTTCCACCTCAGCCTGGAAGGTGTCCCTCCTCTTCAGCACCGCCTGGAGACCAAAAAAAGAAATAAAAAGCTCAGTTGTGATACGGGGGTGGACGGGGGTCAGCGCGGGCACTCAGAGCAGTCTGCGGGTACACAGTAAGCTGCGGTGCAGCGTGTGTCCTCACATCTTTCGACGAGAGCACCACGCTCTGACCCAGTCGTCCAGCATCACAATGTGCATCTTGTCAAAGTGGCTCAGATCCATATACTGCACACACACACACACACACACACACACACACACACACACACACACACACACACACACACACACACACACACACACACACACACACACACACACACACACACACACACACACACACACGAAAATGAATAATTTGCTCGCAGTCAATGGCACATTCCATTGAGCTAAATTGTTGGTCTGTTTGTGTCCTTAGATTAGAATAAGGCACAACACTGATGTGGGATGGACACTTCGATCATGTGTTACCATGACTACGGGCATAAAAAGGAATCTGGGCTTGTTCCGTGAATGAAAGCCGGGCTCCATGGCGACCACTGAGTGGACGGATGGATGGCTGCGTCCAGCAGCTTATGATTTAATACGGTGACGATTAGAGCTGGGAAATACCAGAGGCTCTGTGGCTTTCATGAGGTCTGTGAGAAGAAGGCTTTAAAAAAAAAAAAAAAAGCATTTAAAGCATTGCTGAAGAGCAATCACGATCATCCCAATATTGCACTGATCTCATAAGAAGTGAAAGCGAAATTGCGATTTCTCGTTTGACAAAAACCCCAAAGCCATGTTATTGTGATCCATCATCACTAGAAAGAAGAGAAAAAATATACACATTATTCTTGCCAACGCCATCGTCAATTGATTGCAAAGCAAATGATCGCGGTGCTGCATTCAATCATCTTAACGTAACAAAAAAAAAAATCAAAGCTCTTCGCCATATAAAACAAAAACAAAAAATTTAAATGACAGATAATTATCCTCACTGCATAGAACAGAAGACCACACAACTCAAAAAGCAAGTCTGTGACATGATCGCCTTCTAGTGGCAGATATCAGCAGCTCACCCGGTGTGTGACAGTTATACGTATCGCACCACAGTCACAGGGCCTTAGATGCTCCCTTTTCCATCTTGAACCAGGGCTGGGTTTTGCCTAAAACCTCACGATATGATATGTATCACGATACAGAGGCCCCCATCAATACGCATCGCAATACATGTTAATTTTGAATAATGACCATGTCCTACACAGTATTCACTTACAGCTGTACTTTATTATTCTGTATAACAGCAAAGTCAAAGCCTTAAGGATAACACAACTTAAAACGCTTAAAATCCAGGCCCACAGAGATCTTAAAATCTTCTCCACCAAACTGTCCAACCTGAGCTGTCCCTCTAATGTACTCCTTCTTAATCCTGTCGATAATAAACTGTTTAAAATGAATGAATGAGTGTGGTGTGGTTTAAGCAGCCACACCTGTCTTGGGTCGAGGTAATTGGGCTCAGGTCAGAGTGGCTGTACGCCTGTTGCTCGGTAGAACAATCAATGAGCCACACCCACCCACCCACACACCCCCACACCCCCACACACACACACACACACACACACACACACACACACATACACACACACACACAGACAAAAGTGCCGCGCCTCCGACCATTTACCTTGAGCGTGTCGGCACACAAGACGTAGTCGTGCAGGGCCGGTGCCAGCACCTCGGTCAGCTGGGAGATCTGGGCCTCCGCCTCCCTGCTGCAGTACTCCACACAGCCGGCTACGGCTTTCAGCGGCTCCACAAGCTCCTCCTCTGACTCCGCCCACTGGCTGTAGACGGGGCCACACTGCCGCAGCTCATCCAGGTACTCTGGGGAGACGCAATTAGTATGTAGTGCGTCGCCAAATTTTGGGCAAGGTGCAGCTCTTCCCACAATGCAACAGAAGGAAAGAAAATGTGATTGCCATTGTATTGTGACAACAGATACATCAGGCGACACATGAACCAGAAAGCAGCGCGGGGTTTCCTCCTAGCTGGCTGGGACTGAATTGACCACCGCCCAACTAACATAAAAAAATAAAAAAATAAAATAAAAAACACACTTGTATCAAATAATCAAATAATGGGCTCAATGGGCCAACAGGCAAAAACATGTAAATTAGCAAACTCAGTCATCAATCAATGAGGTCACTGTCGTCTTCCCCCTTCTCAGCGTCTGCAGTGTAGTTTAAAAAGGTACAATATGCAATTTTTGACCGAAAACTCAATGATTAAAAAACGACTGTAACTATGTTATATATATTGTTGAGTTGTGTACTAACACTATCCCAAATGTTTCCAACAATTTTCAAACCTAGATGGATCCGTAATTTGAATACAGGTAAAGGTCTGTTTCATTAGGTCGCCTGTCAACGGCATCATATTCCCTTCACCCCCCTCTACCTGCTATAAGTCCTGGGCCGACACGGAGCACTGGACGACACGTCGGAGTGAGGAGGGGACTCCATGAAGGTGCTAACCTTAGCTAGCCGCTGAATTGTACTATTGTTTATTCATTGCTGTTTACTGCGCGTTCTGACACGGAGTCAGGTCCGATCGATTTTCATCGGCAATGGTGCAAAGAAGACAACAACCCCCATGACACAACCCTACTTCACAATCTCTTCCAACTCCCTCTTTTGTTATTGTTTTGACCGAGAGACCCCAAGCGAGAAATGACATATTGTACCTTGAAATGTATTAGTCATCGTTTCTCTGCCCATTAGGGATGACTAGATATTCGACATATTCTTCAAATATACTGTAAAAAAAAAAAAAAATAAAATAAAACAAAGCATTATAGCAAGCATTATATTTTTGTAATTAATGTATTTTTGTAATTTATGATTTTATTATTCTACTTTGTAAATGGATTTTTATTGTTGGCTTTGCTTGTTTCTTTTTGATGGCCTTTTAATGTAAAGCACTTTGAGTTGCATGTTGTGTATGAAAGGTGCTCTACAAATAAAGGTTATTAGAATAATCATCATCATCATCATCATCATCAACACTTAAAAAAAGAATCCACTGCATTTAAAAACTTTTCTCAATCTATCCTTCGACCAAATGAAATATATTGTGAGCTTCCCCTTTGGAAAAAGGGGATTTAACATTTTTTTAAGGCTTAAATGTTTGCCCCATTGGAGCACGTTTAAGCACAGTGGGCCTCATTCACGAACAAATCGCAAAAAGTTGGGATTCAACAGCATGCTCTGACTGGAACTTGTTCTTACTTTAGAAGAAAATTTAAAACTGCGTTAGACCAGTCGTAAGCACAAATCACTCAAATGTCAGAATCCTTGAAAATGATATAACTGAACTTCAACTAAATGTAAGTGGCATATTAAAACCATAATTAGTGAAAATTTGGAAATATTCAATATCATATATATATATATATATATATATATATATATATATATATATATTTACTACCAAAAATAATTCAACATCAATTATTTATGTTCTTTGCGTATCTTGATTGGTGTGTGTATGTGTTTTTATATGTTCAAGTTTAGGATCCTTAAATTAACTCTGTACTTTGTGAAGTTGGTTTACTTTACACATGCAGGATAAAAAGGATTCACATTAATCTCCAAGCAGGTGTGCAAATGGCATATTTGGCTTCATAGATATATTTATGGATATTCCTCTTTGTTTACCTCTGAGGCTCACCAACAAGTTCCTTATAAAGAGAAATCGAGGCGTGGCTTATGCTTATTAGCAGTTTCCCGCACGCCCCTTTCAGTTTAGAGTGGTTCAGATTTATCAACATACGCACACGTTTAGGAACAAACGTGGCTGACATGCAGGCGTCATGACTCCGGTGGCGTAGCCAACTCCTTCGAGCACGAGGGAACATTTCAATGCAGAAGCTGCAGCAGAGTGGTAAGTTTCTCACCAGCGAAGCCTTTACAAATGAACAAACGTTATAATAAAGGCCTCGCTGGAAAAATGACAAACCTACCCTTAAATTCCTCAACTGGCAAAAACAATTTTTTAATAAAATTAAAAAAAATCCAGCCACCAACCTTTCTGTTCCTTGATAATCCTCTGGGTGACTTTATCCAGGGAGGTCATCTTAGTGCTGAAGTCGTCTGCGTACTCCTGCATGGCGGTGAACTCCTCTGGCCGGTCCTTGACCCCCCAAACCGAATTGGCCACCGCCCGCACCGTGTCCCCCATCCGACTGAGGAAACCGGGGCCCTGCTTCTTGTGGGCGGTCAACTCCTGTGACAGGGATGGGGAACTTTTGATTGAAGATTGTTCAATTTTTGGGGGGAAAGTGTTCTAGTTCAGGGGTCTTTTTCAGCCTAAGGACCCCTAGGTGGATAGAGAAATAGGAACCCCCTACATATATATATTTTTTTAATAAAAAAATATGCATTTTAAGTACGGCCTAAAAAAACATTTGTGATGCCTTATTAAGCTATTAATATACTCAGTTGTGATACTTACAGTTCCCGTGTGTTCCTGTAGTCTGTGTGGAGAAAACACATTGAAATCCACTTTCTTCTTTTCACAAATATAATAAAGGTTTCACAAATCTGAAATAGGCTTTGAAATGCTGTTTTATTATAATTGAGTCCAGGTTGATAAGTACGGTATTTTTATTTTTATTTTTGTCTAGACCTGGTCCTTAAATGGCCTGTGTGTGGAAGAAAACAGTGAAATCCATGTTTTCTGTATTCACAAATAAAATAGAAGAAATAGGGTTTCACATTCCATTTAATATCAATACAATAATACAAACATGAAGTGTGTCAGAGACGCAGTACATTACTGAAAACTTTTGAGATTTTTGAATGTTACTAAAAAATGGGAGGTTTCTGAACGCACCGTCATATCTAACTGTGAATCGGCTTGCTTTCAGCTCATTAGTGAGATCAAATAAAAACGCAGCAGTTCTAATGTTAATGGTTGAGGTTACCTCAATACAACTCTTTGTCTAAAATACATTTTTAACATTTTCACTTAAATAATTTGGACAAAATAATTGGCCCTGCCGTACCCACAGTTGAAGACCACTGCTCTTTTTAAGAACTACGTGTCCGCAGCCCGGTGGTTGGGGAGTTGCATGTGAGATTTTGGAAAAGCGACCTTTTTTAAATTTGTCATAATTATAATAAAAAAAAAATTTAAACAACCCCAAAAATAACGCAACCCACGATTTATTTCAAGTGGCTTAAAGTTGTGTGTTGTAAAGCGGACTCCACCTGTCCCTTTGCCCCCACTCTCCCTCTGCGTACGGGTGGGGTCGCCCAGAGCGTGTGAGAGAGGAGAGGTGCAAACACTGGCGCGGCTTTACGGAAGGAATGAGTTATGTATTTTAGAAAAACATCAAACTACGTCAATATAAACTGTATTGTCTCTATCTTGAAAATTTATCGCTACACCATAAAAAGTGGGTGTGCCGCCCGGCCCCAGCATTTACGAACCACTGTGCGGCACGTAGGCATGTCATAGGCAGAATCAGATATATCAGACACTGATCGCCCAAGGCCCGATCCTATTAAAAAGCCCAAATTAAGCCTAAACTGTAATCTCACGTCTGTTGTCTCGGCTACTCTGGTCGACGCCTAAAAGATGAGGACCCTGACTTGGTATCTGTGGTGGAAAAGCGGCAGCTGCTCATCCCTCGTGAATTCCGTTCCCATCCGCCTGATACGCACAGGGACACACACAAGGTAAAGATGGCCGCCGTTGCTTCTAAATAGTCACCTTGGCCCGAAGTAAAAAAAATTAAAATAAATAAAATAAAATAAACGCAGCTGCGCTAACCTTGAGTGTATCCAAGTCTCAAGACTATTTGGACTGAACTTGCGAGGCGTTCCTGAATTTAAAGAGAGACAAAAAAAAAAAAAAAAAAAAAAAAAAAAACCCACAAAAACACACCACCAGCATGATTTGTGTTTATATTCCAAACACTGAATATATACAAGCAAGAAAAAACA
Organism: Zeus faber; assembly: GCF_960531495.2. Classification (NCBI taxonomy): domain Eukaryota; kingdom Metazoa; phylum Chordata; class Actinopteri; order Zeiformes; family Zeidae; genus Zeus; species Zeus faber. The sequence goes on along the minus strand of NC_137206.1, from coordinate 6,419,986 downwards.
AAATGTCAGGTTTGCCCTGTTAGACCTGAGTAATAAATTATATAATCATTTCTCAGAATGAGAATTCGAAGACAGTGCTGCATTCACGTAGCCAATTACTACGAAGTGTGTGTGTGTGTGTGTGTGTGTGTGGGAGACAGACAGCGTGAGGCACACCTGCTCGGTGAGGAAGACTTTGAAGTGCTGGCTGAAGGAGAGGAGAGGATGCTGGGAGATCTTGTCGAGGAAGCGCTGAAGGGCCCTCCTCCGCGTCTCGATGAAGTCCTCGTTGAAGCGCTCCACCATGCCCTTCATCACAAACTTTTCCGGTAAGGGCTGGAAATTGGGGGCGGGGGGGGGGGTGTACAATACACAAGTCACTAGAGTTCAAAACTATTCATTTTTGCCTCAGCACTACAGACTTGAGCCAGTACCAACACTGGTTTAAAAGGAGGCTTTGTGTGGGAGGGGTTAGTTCCCGTCGTTTATCGACTTCCCGTAACACGACCTCGCTTGAACGCTCCACCATCGAGAGGATGACCGCTCTGCCGCAGACTGACTCACTGTGTTGAAATGCAATTCAATGACGCAAACGTTCATGTCTTAAAAAAAAAAATAAAAAAGAAAAACGTCTTCAATCTCCTCTTTGGGAAACAGGACATTTACGCTAAAGTTTTGAGGAACAGTAATACAACGTTTTATCTATAATTACTTTTTGCATTTGCAGCAGTACATCCAAAGCTCGTCTGTAAAGCTGGCTACAGTCGGTCGCCAGGAGGAAGTAGGGAAACTTCCCGTTTGTAGTCTCTTACATGAGCGCGGATATAACTGACAGAGCTGGTTCGTGGAAGTCGGACACCCTGAAAAACATGATAAACACGCACAGCTCGCCACCATTTTTTATTCCCTAGAAGATGTACGGAGGTCAGACGTCGTAGGTCGCGGTTCTCACAATATCTTTTTTGGTGTGAAGTGACATGCGATTCAACGGGGCAAACATTTGCGCCGTTGAATTCATCTTTAATCTCCTCTTTGCAAACGGGAAATTGTACGTTATAGTCCCACGTTTTGAGTTATATATTTTATTTAGAACTGCTTTTTGCAGCTGCCGTACAAAGTACATGCAAAGCGCAACGTTGGCTACAGTAGGATGCGGAAAAACTTCCCGGTTCTAGTCTCTTTCATCAGCACGGATGATGTAAGAGGTGTGCAAAGCTCCAAAAAAAATAAGGGATTAATTCATGGTTCGCAACATTTCTTTTCGACTAGAACATGTATGGAGATCTAAAACTCTGACATTATTGGTCACGGTTCATAATATTTTTTTTTATGCAAAATGACATGCAACACGTCCACGTTTCCCAAATTGTGAGAATTTTTTTCTCTCCCCACACGATTATTCTATTATTTGTATTAACTTAGGAGTAGTTCGGACATCACGTGATGACACGACGTCAACATCAACTTCAGCCGTCGTTGAAACAGAGATGGTGGTCGCTGAGCTGGCGGTCGCTGAGCTGGCACTGCAGTGTGACTTGAGCGTTGCACAAGATAACGCAGCGCGACAGGTTCAGAACCTGCATCGACCAAAGACCTTACGGCTTTGAGAGAACAGACGGGTGGAGCACCCAAACAAATGGCAGCAAAAACACCATCACCTCACGGATCAAGGGCAAAAACCGGTGTCTACCCACATGGATGATGAGCGTGGGGTGCGCTTCCTCCAGTCTGCCCTTGAGCCACAGGAAGTCCTGGTAGCGCCTGCGGACCTCAAACTCGCTGGAATCGAACTCGCTGCGCGTGGTCTGGGGAGGAGAGCGCGGTGTGAGCTCCTTGCATCAAGAAGGACTTTGAACAAAACATTTGGACGTTTGGTACAGGGAGACGTTTATAAACGGCCGTTAGCTGCTCAGTCAACTAACACGTGGCCCACCGCACACTAGAGGGACATTTGGGGGCTTTCGATTTTTTATTTTCTTTTGCATCATTTGAAAGTGAAGAATCAAGAGCTTCAAAGTTTGACAGTCACGCATTCCATAGAGACTGCGACACACACCCCGCTCGCTTCCAGCCCCACCCACTGAGAGAGAGAAAGAATTCAAAGTGCCTTACATAAAACTGATAAAAAGGAAGGGAAAATTAATTAAAAAAATATATAAAAGACATAAAAAGAATAAAGACAAAAGAATAAAAAGTCAGTGTTTTAAGTGATGTTTGCGTGCCGAGGAATACATCCTTTTGGGTACTATAATAGACACTATTTGCTTATATGATAATGCCTGGAATAAACAACAAATATTAAAACATTATTAATATTTGTGACGAAGATACAGCATTTAAATGGGAATTCTACTTTGAACTTGTTGACCTGTCTTTGCAGTGTCGCTGTGGCCGGCTGATGCATTGTGTGCTGACAACAGCAGTGGAAGTGGCAGATTCCACACCTCCTGCGTCCACACAGACGTACGGGTTTCAGGTCCCAGAAAGGCAGAAACTGAATGAGGAGACTGCTGCTCTGACTGCGTCACCCACTCATGTTGTGGCCTATGTATTTCTTCCTTCATAGGAGTAGAATATTTGTTTCACAGTTTGAGCAGGGTGCTTTTTAGATGGCCAGGTTAAACAACGTGCACGTAGACAAATGTATTATTAACAGCTTGATTGTGGAGGAGAGGGATAAAGATCGGTATCGGCGGGTACTCGAGGTTGCGGTTATCGGACGTGAAAAAGTGGTATCGAGCCATCCCCAGTGTGAACCAAAAAGGTTTCACACAAAAATGTGTTGTTGTTTTTTTTACATTTCTCTGCATTCATGTGCACATGGCCTGTATCTCACGGCCCTAAATGTAAAAAAAAAAAACAAATAAAGATTCTCTGTGTCAGAGTCTTGATACAATATCGTGGGGGATAATATTGCAATACTATGCTGTATCGATTTTTTCCCCCCGTCCCGGTAGTCCACAGTAAGTACAATTTACAGTATTGTGGCATTGATAATAAAAGTGGCAAACAGTTGTAACAGCAGTGAAAAAGTGGCATCCGGTGTAAAGCAGCAGTCAAACAGTGGCATCCAATGATAATAGCAGTCCATAACAGTAGTACGAAGGCTAATGGTCCTCATAAGTAACCACAGTCGTACTATTTAAAGGGTTCCTACACATTTAACATTTCAAAATTCCATACTTTTCAGACTCAAATTTCAAGAATTCTCAGTCGATTTTGACAAATTTGACACCTGAGTATGAAGAGCTGGATGTTTATTGTGTCAATAAATGGTTTTGAAATCCCAACTCTTTACATGTATATTGCATTCTGGCTACAGATGCTAGTATGTTTCCAAATAACTGCCAGAAGATTGCAGCGAGGTGCTGAAGCTCATATCAATGAATTGACTGTTTCGCAGGCTGTGACGTACAGGGGATGGCCGCCCTGCGTAGCAGTGCAGCGTTCGGTCGCACGCTGCACTCCTTGCCTCGCGTTCGACGACATCGAGCTCGCTCTGGCCCCACGCTCTGTCTCCCACACAGTGGTAAAATCTTTGGGCTGCCTGCTCAAAACGCAATAAAGAAAATACAATTCTGAAATTTATATTTTAGAAAATAGAATAGGGGCAATAGTCTAGAAACACAAATATTCTCAAATTTTTTTCCCATATACTAGAAATTACTAAAATAAAATTCCACGCTGTGTTGGAACCCTGTATTCATACTTCCAAGGTGGTATAAGATGTCGGTGTGAGAAATATAATCCAATCAACGAGTCGAATCATCAGTCGGAAACCCGTCAGTGTACTGAGGTTCTCCAAGTCGAACTGTCTTTTTATTTTATTTATTTATTTTTTCTTCTCGTCGGTCAGTGGGCTTTACAATAACAGGCGGTACTACTACTCTTACTGATACTGCCTATCGATCTGGTACTTTAACGGCACTCTTATTGTTGTTTTTTTTTGTTTTTTTTTCAAGAGAAATACTAAAACAAAATAAGAGCAGAAATAATGCTGCTACTTTTTCTGTGCATTGCGCATGGAGAGGGGGGCGATCGGGGCGCGACCAGCCCTCGCCGTGCCATCGTCACGCACTCGGAGCAGGGCCTCCCCCTGCGAGTGTGAGAACCAGGCAGAGGGAGCCAGCCCCGACAGACAGACAGACAGACAGACAGACAGACAGACAGACAGAGAGACAGAGAGACAGAGAGAGAGAGAGAGAGAGAGAGAGAGAGAGAGAGAGATGTCTCTTCTGATAATTGTGAAAATGCTTCTTAGATGAATATCTAAATCTCATTGCAATTTAGAAACGGTTATAGAGCCTAAATATCTATTTTCTTAATTTCTCCAGTACCATTAACAGTACCAGTTACGTCAGAGCTCATCCGTACTACGGTCTGTAACAATTTAGCTCTAGGACCCGTTTAATACCGGGTCTCTGTACCCAACCCTGGGAGTCCCTCCCCCCACTCCCCGAACGGTCTAACAGTCCCATTCAAGAGCCGAATCCGATTCGACCGACAAAATTGTGAGTCGGGCACAGACCTATCATTTCACTGACACGAACGCCGCTCACCCGGGTCAGCACTCTGTACACGATGAAGGTCTCAATCGCCGTCACGTGGCTCTCGGGGTCGGCCACCGTGACGAAGAGGTCTTTGGCGTCCAGGCCCCGCTCCTCTCCCTCGCCCTCCTCCAGCCGGAACTGGTTGACCATGGAGCCGGGGGAGTTGGGCATGGAGGCCAGCAGCGGACTCCCGTCGGCCAGGGAGGCGTTCTGACACACAAGGCACACAGACAACAGCGTGAGGGCGACGCAACGCGAGGCCACGATGAAAATGAGGTCCAAAAGGGTGCTCCTAGGCTTTAGGATTCAAAAAATCCCAAAGATTTGTTTGTCACATACATACTGCACCGTGCACCGCGTCTCGAATTCACGCTGCGGGTTTTAGCACCCGATCCGGGAGTTATACGTAAAATTCCAAACATGGCTACCATTACATTTTGCGACCTGCACGTGGCGCGGTGTGGTCCAAAAGCTCCTACACCTGGTGAGGACGGCTACGGAACTAAACACATCGGACGTAGCCGGTTCCGAGGAAAACCCATTGCATGAGTTGAGGACAGCTTAAGTTTGTGAATAGCTGCCCGAACGGCCACGTTTTACTGCGGTTCAGTTGCATTCCGCGATACGTTTACACCAACAAAATTGCCGGGAGCCACATTTGGCGGATCGGATTCTGGGGGGTTTCAAGCCAATCGACGTTTCATTTTGCTTCAAAGCAGCAAATCAGTTGAGAGCCAATCGGGTTGTGTTTTGCCGACAGCGTGTGAGTTGGCATCATGACATACTTTTACTAAACTTCAGAACCCAACATCATTTTACTGAGCTCATTCATTCAATTTGCCATTGACGGTCTATGGCGCAAAAAAAAAAAAAAGGCCACTTGCATATCAAGCAGCCCTCGAGCACGTGGGTGAGGACTTCCGGGGAACGGTGAACAAGAGTCAGAATAGTCGGTCGTATGAATAGAATTCTAACGATTATCATTTATTTCTGTCAAAATTACTTATTTGGACTGAATGCGCTGCGTAAAACACTCACATTCAATGTGAATTATGCAACTGTGTCAGTCAACGATCACCCACTCTTTTCTTTTTTAAAGACTGCAGTCATTAAAAATAGTTGTTCGGTGCGAACAAACTCGTTCAGAAGTCGTGGGTCACTAGTGTCCATTCTTCACATACTACGATATTTACTGCATTTCATTGGTTCTGTACCTGTACTCTTCTAGTGACAATAAGGTTGAATCTAATCTAATCTAATATTTCATCCGATTTAGTATGTCATGCTGGTACTGGAATTTTTTTCTTTTTTTCTTTTATAAAAATGACCGGTCTCTCTTGGTAGCCAAGTGCCCTTTTATTCTGTGCAATGGCCTAATCTGCTTTATTTATTGTTATGTTGTTATGTTTAGTATTTTCAGTGGCAATTTTTGCCTTAACTTGTTCCTAACATTTAAAACAAACATTTTAGGGAAAATGCAGCATCTGTCTCATTTATGCGCATTTGGGAGATGTTAAAATGCAGATTGTGTTCATGTCGGGGAGCCCCGGCGTTTCCCCATTTATTATTGTTTTTTTCTGTAGGTTTAAAATTGCTCGGGTCAACTTGAAATGGAGAACGGAGATAATATTAACTTGAGAGAGAGAGAGAGAAAAAAGTTTTTTGAGAGATCTAGTCTCACATTCACATTCACTTTAGAAACACCGAGGCCGTCTACAAAAAGGGCCAAAGCCGACTCTATTTCCTACGGAGGCTGAGGTCCTCTAACATCTGCCGGACGATGCTGAGGATGTTCTATGAGTCTGCTGTGGCCAGTACCATCTTCTTGGCTGTCACATGCCGGGGCAGTGGGCGGAGGGTCGCAGACAACAACAGACTAAACAAACTAACCAGGAGGGCCCGTGACGTCGTAGGAGAGGAGCTGGACACCTTGACGACTGTGGCAGAGAGGAGGATGCTGTCCAGGCTTCAGTCCATCTGGGACAACGTCTCACACCCTCTCTACGACACGTGGGCCCAGCAGAGGAGCACCTTCAGCAGAAGACTCCTCGTACCCAGATGCACCACAGTGCGCCACAGGAAATCATTCTTGCCTGAGGTCATCAACCTCTACAACGCCTCCCTCAGAGTCAGACACCCCCTCTCTGTAACCTGACCTCAAAACACGGACTTCCACTTCTGCACCTTCTTCTTTTTGCACATTTTAACTGTACATTTTACACTTCATCATGTGTATATAGATATGTCTAATATTAATCAACTAATAATCAAAATAAATTAGTAAATGAATACCTTCGAAAACGAATTCAGCCTTTCACATATGAGACTTGTGTTGTCATTCGGAGGCTTTTCTAGGAAAATGAAATTGCGCTATTTATCTGTATCCTCCCTCGTCCACAGCGCGGTGGACGAGGGAGGATTTCCGGTGAGCGAGATTCCCAAAAATGGGGTGGTTTGAAAAATGGGGTGGTTTGAAAAATGGAGTGGTTTGAAAAATGGGGGGTGGTTTGAACGGAGTCCCACCGGGAAACTTTCTACTGTGTCGAGGTGATCGAGTCGGCTGGAATGCGACGTGTTAACCCGTCACATTCGATGTCACAGGATTTACGCCTTTGCCGTTTCGCCCTCGGTGCTTATTTTCAATTTGTAAGTCGACCTTTCTGTCCAGTTTGTTACTCTTTGGCCGGAGTGACTCCCGAGGCTTTTCACCGATTCGTTCGCCCCCCCCAGTGCTCCGAACAGCCTAGAACCGGAGAAAACAATGATCGCCGCCCCGAACCTAAAAGTCAAAAAAACAAAAAACAACAACAATGGCGCACCAGTCAAAAGTCAAGAGAAACAACAACGCAAAAAAGTCACAAAAAACGACTTGTGTGTTGTTTGACAGACGTTTGGGGCCCGTATTTAAAAAAAAACAAACAGCCTGGGATCCGAGCCGGGGTAATGAATCCCAGATGTCCGGGTATTAGCGTGACAGCGCCCGAGTCCGCGACCCCCAGGAAATACTTTGCGTCCACGGCCGATCCACCGGCGACGCGACCCACGCACACGCGGGCTCCCTCTCTCCGGAGTTTACCTTGCTGAAAACTTCCAGGTCGTCATCCTCGTCCAGGTCCAGCATCTCCCCGGGAAGCTCCGGCGGGGAGACGGCGGCCGACTCGCCCGCGGTCGCGCTCATGTCGACCCGGGCTTCGAGCGCGTCGTCGCGGTGGGAGTGCGGCGAAGCGTGCGGGACGGGGCGCCGGTCGGAAACGCGCGGCGCCGGTGAACCGGAGGGGCGGAGGGCGGGACGGAGGTGGGGACGGAGGGAGGGAGGGAGCGGGAGAGAACGCAGCTGAGAACTTCAGGAGTTTTTTTAAATTTTTATTTTATTTCTTTGATTTTTATTATTTTTTATTTTTATTTTTATTTTTTATTTTTTTTCTCGCCGGTGCGCATGCGCGGAAGTGCGGGCGGCGGGGGCTCTTCCTGTTTGAACTTTTCGCTCGTGTGGACGACGACGACGCGGAGCTGCCGCTCGAGCTCGTTAGCGAAGCGCAAAGTAATTGATTAACAATTAAAATAAAAACATGAGAACGAGCTGATGAAGCTGTGCATTGAAAACACATCTTCTGGGTTTGTTTTTTTTACTTTACTTACGTATACATACCGAACAAGACAAACGTCGTCGTCTTTGGCTCTCGTAAGTTCGCAACGATAACGACACAATACATTAGTTTACAATAAATTATAATTACTTTGTTTACAATAAATTATAATTACTTTGTATATGAAGTATGGATAGATTTCCTGTCCCTTTGTGAAATTTACCGTGGGGTTGAATCGTTTCATTTCATTTATAAAGTGACAAACATTCGCAAATTGTCTTGGAATTAAGACATTTCATCTCAAATCTCAAATGCAAAGTGTCTTAGTTTCCCTGTCTTTCTAATGTAGACAGAGGGGCTTGTATGTGTGTGTGCATACAAGAAACGTTTTGCTGCTTTATATTTTATTAGGTTTTTATTCATTTGATTATATTCTTTATCGAATTTGTAATATGACTATGAAATGTCATTTGACATATATACATATACATATATATACACACATATACATATATATATAATATATTGATATATTATATATAATGTTTGTATTGTGTATATATATATATATATATATATATATATATATATATATATACTATAAATATAATACAAATATGATCAATAATACATCAAATCTTACCATTAATCATACCATATATTCACATATTAGTATGATACTATATCTAATATTAATCAACTAGTAATCAAAATAAATTAGTAAATGAATACCTTCGAAAACGAATTCACATATGAGACTTGTGTTTTGTCATTCGGAGGCTTTTCTAGGAAAATGAAATTGCGCTATTTGTCTGTATCGTCCTCGACATGTAGACAGCGTTTTCAAACCTTACTCGATCCAGGGCAACGACCTTTCTGTATCGCAGCGGCATTGCTGCGGGTGCCCGTCGCTCCTCGCGTACCCACGGGGGCTGCAGGGACGCTGTGCATCGGGCGAACCGACTCGTCTGCCCGATGCACAAGTTGTCCCCTCCCGTCCTGCGATCACACGCTCCGACGGGCCCGATCCCCTGAAGCCTCATCCGCATTCATTTTTAAAACCAATTTCCCTACTCATACTGTAGGTAAATGCAGAGTCCGGATGTGTGACGCCCATGGTCCACAAGTGATCGTGGACGGGACTTTAAGTCGACGTTCTTTAGTCGTGTCGTCCTCACTGTAACGCCGTTGTTGTGGAGCGCTAATCACACCGTGCGCCACCCTCTGCCTGTTGTCTTCTATTACTGATATTACATTATGACATTTTATATTGGAGTCACTCGTGCTGTGCACATAGATCGTGTGGTGTTATTTCTTATCTCATTTTCACCTGTTTCTCTCTCTGGACTGCGCTGGTTTTTATTTGTTATGACCTTTTTTTTTTTTTTTATTCCTTTATTATTATTATTATTATTTTTTTTTTGTTGCTGCTTGAATGTCCCCCCCGGGGCATTAATAACGCGTTATCGTGTCTGATCTCGCTCTTATCTTTTCATTGGAACGTGGCAACGGCACCGTTGGCCTGACGCTGTTTGGACCGACAGATGTCGCTGCCGGACAACGTTACGCCCCGGCGCCGGTCGATCGGAGCGGAGCGACGGGGTCGTCCTGTGTTGCCGGCGCAGCGACGCATTCAGATGTCGCCGTGTCTACGTTTGGGGGAAAAAATAATAATAATAAAACAAACACACACAGGGATTTGGCCAATCGGTTCACCTCATTTCACCGCGTCCACCTCACTGCTGTATTACTTTGCACACATTCATATACCGTGATATTTATTAATATTATTCTCAGTTCGTAAACATTGCACAGCATATATTGCACAACAAATATTGCACAATGTACATAATTATATACATTTGTATACATTTATGCATATGGTTTCTGTGGATCCGGTATTTATTTTCTTTTTGTTGCTGTACTGTATATAGATTTGCATTTTTTTTATGTACTTTCTCACTCATTTTTTATTCTTACCTTGTTTCATTTGTTTGTTTGTTTATTTATTTATCTATTATTTTCTATTTGTACTATGCCCAGCCAAAATACTTGTTGTATGTACAGTGCAATATGTATGTGACGAAAAATTCGTTTGAATCATTGAATTTTGAATCTTGAATCTGATATAGGTATATATAATACATCGGTGATATAGGTATATATAATACATCAGTGATATAGGTATATAATAGGTATATAATGTTGGTGTTGGGAATGCCGTGTGTTTTCCTTTCAATCATTTGATTTATTCCAGTCAGTCATTGTATTGATGTGTCATTTCAGTGCCTGGTTGAAAATCACCAATTATTTCTAATGGACACAAGATAATCAATATCTATTGATTGATTCGCTCTCTCACATAGTCATTCTCTCTCTCTCTCTCTCTCACTGTCTCCCGCTCTCTGGCTCTATCTATCGATCTATCTACATTATATATCTTCTCTATAGTCATTCATTATGTCTCCTTCTCTCACGCCTTCCTCTGTCTGTCTGTCTATCTATATATCATCTATCTATCTATCTATCTATTTATCATCTATCTATATATCATCTATCTATATATCATCTATCTCTCTATCTATCTATCTATATATCATCTATCTCTCTATCTATCTATCTATCTATCTATCTATCTATCTATCATCTATCTATATATCATCTATCTATATATCATCTATCTCTCTATCTATCTATCTCTCTCTCTATCTATCTATCTATCTATCTATCTATCTCTCTCTCTCTCTATCTCTTTGGTAACCATTACTGATGTCTGCCCTTGATCTACAGCCCACAGTAGTCCTGTGTAGCTGGAGCGATAGTGTCCATCTGACGATGATCATTATTCAATGTTGTGCTCAGAATTGCTCTCTGACCAACACCCCCCCCGCCCTCGCCCCCATCCCCAACCCCATCTCCACCCCCATACCCACCCCCATCCCCACCCACCGCCTTCTCCTCTCAGAAAAAGCCCTGCATCTCTCTCTGTTTTTTTCCATTTTCAGCTTTTTTTTCATCACCAGCAAAATCACCGTTCTTCCTCCAACCACCCTAACCTATAGAATTCACAAAGACACACACACACACACACACACACACTCATCTATTAAAACACACAGCGGGACATTCCTTTATTTAAATTTTTTATTTTTGCTATATAGGCTTTATTTTCCCTTAACATGTGGTGCTGATGGAATTCCACAACAATGTGTCCTTCCACTTCTTACGATGGCCCTGAAGTGCAAATAACAACAGCAAACAACGAAACACAACAACAAATATTAAAACACAACGAATATAAAAACACAATGGCAAATAACAAAACACGACAACTCACAAACCACGACACCAAATCTGAAAACACAATGACATCTACTCCTACCGCAAAAGGAAGATGCCTGTCGTCGAGGAGGAACAAAAATGGTCTTGTTTTTTTTATTAAATAATTGATGTAATTATTAATACAGTAACAAGCAACCAAGCGGCTTTATTACTATATAATAGATGTAAAAATATAAAATTTTGGAAAAACTCACAAAAGCTGAAATTTTAGTAAATTCTAGTAAATGAATCAACGCTTGATGCTGCCTATTCATGGATGGGAGCCTGCGTGTCCCAGAGGAAGTTGTGGCTATTCAGAAGGTTAATGTTTCGGCGTCGAGCTGATTGGATCCGCCCCCAGGAACTACGTTTCATGTTCAGTTTCTCATGTTTATAACAATCCAAGTTACATGAAAAATGTTGCATTTGTTTGCCAGCTGATCTTGACCGCCCCGATGTGGCGACCACGCAGACGCACGCCAAGTCGCAAACGCTGGGAATGCCTCGAGTGACGTGCGCAATGGACAGTTCTTACGTGAGGTTGGGGGGCGACCGGACCTGACGATATCCCCTAAATCCTCCAATTAGCGACAATCCTCCTTGTGAATGGGCGCCTACCTTTTCCAATCGGAGTTAATGTCGTTGTGTTTGCTGGTTTGTTGTTGTGTTTTGTTTTTTGCCGTTGTGATTTACGCTTCAGGGCCACCGTAACTTTTTTTATTTTTTATTTTTTGCAGTTTTTGCAATTCCAAACAACGCAAGCGGCGGCGTGTGGAATATTGAACAGCTGAGTTGAGTTGCGCGGCAATGACGCCCGTGGCATCGCCTCAGCCGGATGAATTAACATACAGGAAGCTCTGAAAATGTCGGGGCCATTATCGCACATGGCCTTTTCCGGGTATTAAAAAAAAAAAAAACACAACTCAAAAAAAAATGGAAGGCGGCCGCATATGTATGCCATATACGCAAATACTATGCATATTTGTGCATCTTTAGGCTTGCACTTGGGTGTGTCCATTATTATTTGAGTGTGTGTGTGTGTGTGTGTGTGTGTGTGTGTGTGTGTGTGTGTACCCCCCCACCACCAGTCATTCAGATTAGAGGCTTCTATAATGGTTCTACAAAGGTCATGGTTTTTAATGTGTGGAACTAGAGGCGGTATGAAGCGCGGGGACGCGGGGAAAGGTCAGCGCGGCGACGCAATCGCATTATCTCCCTGCCATTTCATAGGAGTTCGGTCTGTCTGATTGATTTTTAAAAATAAGGCTTCGACCCGGTACGCGCCTGTGTAATCTTCCTCTTCAGTTGGTGATGCTGGCGCCGCCCCCCCCCCCCCCCCAACCCCACCCAACGCGAGGACGGGGTTTTATCTGTGCGTGTCTTTAAGTGTCTCCGTGGTAATGGACACACACACGCAGTACATTTTAACATATGGCGAGGGCGTGGAAGTCAGTCGCGTGTTCACATGCGTGTTACGGACTCTGGCGGGACCCAAACGCAGGACATGGCCTCGGGGGACGTGGACGGAAGGAGAACGGTTTATTTGCGGGCTAGTTCTGGCATGGGGGTGAGGGAGGGGAGAGGGATCTAGGCCGCAGCAGGAGCAAAGTCGGGGAATGGAGGTGGAAGCGTGGAAGCGATGCGGTGGCGGGCAGGCAGGCAGGATGGCAGGCGGTGGGCAAGATGGAGGACCCGACAGCGGACAGGGTCGGGTACAAAGAGGCGATTAGTGGGGCCATTACCCGGATCCGGCTGGCTCTGTCGGAGCAGGAAAGCAGCTCTGATGACCCAGAAAGGAGGCTGAGCTGGAACCCGCACTCCACTTGTCTCGAGGAGTCTCTGAAGTCTCATGTGCACGACGTCCTCCTCTGGGTTGCGGGAGAAGACCGAGGATTTTGTCCAGGTAGACGAAGATTGAGCGGTGGAGGAGGTCTCGAAGAACATCATTCTGCGCTGGTTAGGCTGAATGGCATGACCAGATATTGGAGGTGGCCAAGAGATGTGTTGAAGGCTGTCTTCCACGCAACCCCCTCCCGGATTCAGACTAGATGTTAAGTGTTCCTGAGATCCAGTTTGGAGAAGTTGGTGGCTTCCTGGATGGGTTCAAAGGCAGAATTGATTAAAGGCAAGGGTTACTTCATGGTGATGGCATTAAGGCCTCGATAGTCAATACAAGGTTGGAGGGAACGACCTTTGTTTGCAACGAAGAATAAACCTGCACCGACTGGGGACGAAGACGGACGGATGATTCCAGCGTCCAAGGAATCGTGGATGTAGCTTTCAGGATCAGAATCAGAATCAGAAACAGCTTTATTCGCCAAGTATGTTCACATGCATACAAGGAATTTGACTCTGACTGAAGACGCTGGAATAAATATGGAACAATTAACAGGTTACTTTATATACATGAGGTAGGTTGATATGACATTATATGCATGTCTAAAATGTACGGTATATACACCGTGTGTTTAGGTTTATATTGACAATGACAATATGTTAAAAACTGTTTAGCCTCTCAAATAATCAATCACAATCAATACCAATCAGCAATATGGTATTGAAATTAGCTTTCAATACCATAGTTCCCACCTGTGTGCCTGGATCCTTCCTCTCAGACCCGCCCCAGGTGTTTAGGGTAGGGAGGCACATGTCCAGCTCCCTCACCCTGAATACAGGAACCCCAGGGCTGCGTCCTCAGCCCCCTACTGTCCTCCCTGTACACACATGACTGCGTGGCCAGGTCCAGCTCCAACACCATCATCAAGTTTGCTGACGACACCGTTGTCGTGGGCCTGATCACTGACGACGATGAGGAGGCCTACCGCGAGGAGGTGGCTGAGCTGTCACTCTGGTGCCAGGACAACAGCCTCCACCTGAACGTCAGCAAAACTAAGGAGCTGATGGTGGACTTCAGGAGGGGATTACAACCAAGGACCCACGCGCCGTTGGTGATTAATGGGACTTCTGTCGACAGGGTGAGCAGCTTCAAGTACCTGGGAGTCCACATCCCAGGGGATTTAATGTGGACTACACACACAGACACTCTGGTGAGAAAGGCGAGGCAGCGTCAGGAAGCTTAAAAAATTCTGGGTCTCGGTGAGGATCCTCAAGTTCTTCTACTCTGGAGCAGTGGAGAGCATCCTGACAGGCAACATCACTGCCTGTTTTGGGAACTGTACTGCTCAGGACAGGCGGGCCCTGCAGAGGGTGGTGCGTTCAGCCCAACGTACCACTGGAACTACCCTCCCCTCCCTGCAGGACTTATACACCAGGAGGTGTAGTAGCAGAGCTTGTAGGATCATGAAGGATCCTCACCACCTCCCACACAGCGAGAACAGAGAGACTGAGACAGAGTTCCTTTACCGCAAGCCATAAGAACTGTCAATGCTGAACTCACCAGGGGTCCTAACAAAAAATCATTCACACTGCCTTACTGTACTGTATGTCGCATACTGTACTGCGTATTGTATTATTTTTATGGGTTATTGCATACTGTGCTGTATTTCTGTTCTGTTTGGTGTTACTATATTGCTGTGTCGTACTGTTGTATACTATACTTTACTGTTATTTTTACTGCACATATCTGTATACACAAGTAGTCTATCCCATATACATAACTAAATTCCCTTCTATTTTGTACCCCCGTTTTGTTTTATCTTTTTGAGTCTTATTTCATTTTTATTTTATTTTATTTATGTTGTTCTATTCTCTAACTGCATTTTGTTTTAGGAATCAGTTCGTTTCAGTTAGTTGCTAGGTAGGAATTAGGTTAGCTGTTGTGTTCTGTTTAGTAACTATTGTGCATAAACTCTGGGAGAGGGGTTAGCGTTCGCTAAAGGACAGCCCACAAGGATTTCGCAGAGAATGGGTTGGCCTGAAACAGCAACCTGTAGTACCACTGAGGTGAGGCAACAATCTGGCGATGAATGGGTGAGAAGCTGGGGTTCTCATCCTGAGACGGTGACGAGGTGTGGATTGCCTTCGGGTCCGGAACCAGTGTCCGGGAGAGTGGAGAGGGAAGCAGGGGGAGACCGTAGACACAAGGGAAGAGGAACTGCGCCGAGACAGGAGGAAAACTGATACCAGGGGGCACGGCGGGGGGACGTGACAGCGTGCCCTGTACCAATGTGCGTGTACGGAGAAGCTCTATATCTAATCAGCGGATGTGATTCTGATCAAGGCGGCTCCCACACACTAAAATTTACTTTTTATTTGCTGGCCTTGTGGTGAGAAAAAAAACCCACGGCATTTAGTTTGCACACGTAGAAAACGACATTGGAATGGAATATCTGTACCAGGAAAAGTGGGTAGGTTTTTTTCTTCTCCTCCTCTTTTTGTTTTTGCTCTTGTGACGACGATGCCGTGCTGACAGCGTTCCTGTGTTGCCGTAGGACTGGCTTTCGTTTCACCCGCTGTCGCATTTTTTTCATCACAGGTTTCTGCTCTGCTTTCGAGGATCGCTTCTTGGGGAGTCACGGTGTGAAAAGAGTTGTTTAATTCCCCCCCCACTGACTTTCTCTCAATTACATACTCACAAGTATATAAGTGAGAATAGTGTCACATTTAGTATATTTGCATATCTTAAAT
>NC_137206.1:6391462-6398962 GCF_960531495.2 Zeus faber | reverse complement strand
AGATAGATAGATATTACAGACAAACGTGTTTATTTGCCCAATTTAACTCAGTTCTTTTAGATTTTTCTTCAGATAAAGGTATGTGTATATATATATACTGTATATATATATATATATATTTTTTTTTTGTGACCAGCTTATTATATTCAAAATACTGAATTAAAAATCAAGGTGCTCTCGACAGTCTCAACACAGTACTCCTTGTAACCCTCTTCAGGAGAGGTCGCAGAAGGTAATACCAGAACCAACAGATACCAGCGAGGGATTATGGAGTGCGTCAAAATGCAGGAAGACAGGTTCAGTGGACGGAAAACCTGGGAAACAGGGCACTACTGTCCTAAAAGTAAGGCTTCGGTATCTTCCCAAAGTCGAAGCGCCAACGTTATTGTGAGCCGGACACTGCTCAAGTTCCTTAAAAAAAGGGAGTTGTGTTTGTGGAGAGGGCCGCGCTTCAAATGAGGCGTGGCTCGCCGAGCTCGACAACTGGATGGCGCCACACGCCTATTTGGGCAGCCAATCCCACCCCTGCCCTGCCCGCTTTGCTGCCTGCTTTCCTCCCTGTGTTGCTGCGCCCCCCTCCACCTCCCCTGCATCCACCTGTTGGGCTCTACTCTTCTATCCAATGGTGGGATTCAAGCTCATAACTCAAATTTACGCCGACGTTAGTTGTACGCCTCACCAGGAGTGATGCGCAGTCGAGTCCAGGTGCCAAACGCGAATGATGTTTAAGGTAATAAAGTAAATCTAAGTTGTCGATCGGGAACAAAAAACTCTGGCTGTGTTTGAAATGGTGTACAAGCATCGTATTTAGTACGCCAAATTAGTGTTGAGTATGTCTGAAACCATTGTACGTTCAAATATCATACGTAAAATCTCAGGGTGACATACTCCATCTGGTGAAACATCCTGGTATGCAAACAATGAACACTACGCCGGCGAACATGCACACAACGCACTGGGGGTGAGACGCTTGTCAAAGTTTCTATGCAGTGTCATCATACACCTGCAACACGCTCAAAAAAAGGAAGCGACTATACAACAACGTCACATGTCCAAGAAGACGTGGCCTTTTTTGAACACTGGGGAAAACTAAATCCACACACGTTCGGTGCCGCATTGAGCATTGTCAGAAACAAACATCGGAAAACGTCTGCAACCTTAACTCTGCGTCGAGCGTCAAGCCTGGACAAACGGCCGTCCTTTGGCGCTTGGAGCCCACGTCCTCGGGTCCCCGGTCGATCCCGGCTGGTGGGGGCGGGGGCGGAGAGATGGAGGAGGGTTCAGCGGTGGGTTTGGACGGCTGAGACTTGGATGAATGTGTTTGTATCGTAAAGACGGAATCGAGCTGGAACCTGAGGATGCGCATAGACATAGAGCCGCCCAGCACACGCACACACACACACACGCACACACACACACACACACACACACACACACACACACACACTAAAACAAACATGTATGTATATATATATATATATATATATATATATATATATATATATATATATATATATATATATACATACCTTTGTTTTCACCTCATCCTCTCTCTCCTCATCTCTCCCCCTCTCCTGAAGCATGACAGAGGGTTAGAAACATGGCGGGGCCCAGCGGAGGCTCTATGACCGCATCACTTTGTTTTGCTAAATAATTAACCAGCCCGCTGTTGATTCACCATCCAAAGCATCACCGCAATGTGTGTGTGTGTGCGTGCGTGTGTGTGTGTGTGTGCGTGTGTGTGTGTGTGTGTGTGCATATGTGTGCTCGCACAATGCTTCCACATACTTCTGGGACTGGAAATTGTGGCATCTGGCTCCCACTCTCCCTGGTTGCTCCATCCCTCTCTCTTTCTCCCTCCTTCCCCCGTCCACCACACTCTTTTTACTTCTCTCTCTCTCTCTCTCTCTCTCTCCCTCAACAAAACACAATGGTCCTGGCTGGGTGATTACAGTGCTACCATCCTGGCACTTTTCTTTTTTTACATTTAAAAACAGTCGGATTGGAGAAGAAGAAAGAGACAGAGGCTTACACCGATCAGCCACAGCATTAAAAGCACTGACAGGTGAAGTGAATAACATCAATCATCGTGTTCCAATGGCACCGGTCAAGAGGTGGGAAATATGAGGCGGCAAGTGAACAGTCAGTTGGTGAAGTTGATGTGTTGGAAGCAGGAAAAATGGGCAAGCGTAAGGATCTGAGCCACTTTGACAAGGACCACATTGTGATGGCTGGAGGACTGGGTCAGAGCATCTCCAAGCCGGCAGGTCTTGTGGGTTGTTCCCGGTCTGCAGTGGTTAGTACCTCCCAATAGTGGTCCAAGGAAGGACAACCGGTGAACTGGCAACAGGGTCAGATGCACTCAAGCTTCATTGATACACATGGGGAGCGAAGGTGAGCCCATCTGGTCCGATCCCACAGAAGAGCTCTCCCATAAATAGCTGATGGAGTTAATGCTCCTATGATAGAAAGGTGTCAGAACCTGATGCATGGTAGCTTTCTGCTCATGGGGCTGTGTAGCTGCAGACCGCTCAGAGTGCCCATGTTGACCCCTGTCCATTGCTGAAAGTAACTACAATGGGCACGTGAGCGTCAGAACTGGACCTTGGAAGAAGGTGGCCTGGTCTGACCTTTTCTTATGCATCATGTGGGTGGTCGTGTGCATGTGCGTCCTTTACATGGGGGAAGAGATGGCACCAGGATGCACTACGGGAAGAAGGCAAGCGGAGGCAGCGTGATGCTCTGGGCAATGTTCTGCTGGGAAACCTTGGGTCCTGGCATTCATGTGGATGTTACTTTAAAATGTACCACCGACTGTACCTAAACATTGTTGCAGACCAAGTACATCCCTTCATGGCAACGGCATTCGCTGATGGCAATGGGCCTGCATTTCAGCAGGATAATGCGCCCTGCCACACCTCAAAAACTTTTCAGGAATGGTTTGAGGAACAGGACAACGATGTTCAAGGTGTTGACGTGGCCTCCAAATCCCCCACATCTCAATCTGATCGAGCATCTGTGGGATGTGCTGGAACAACAAGCCCGATCCATGGGGGCCCCACCTCCAACTTCCAGGACTTGAAGGATCTGCTGCCAACGTCTTGGTGCCAGACACCACAGGACGCCTCCAGAGCCTGGTGGAGTCCACGCCTCCAGGGGTCACAGCTGTTTTGGCAGCACGAGGGGGAGCTACACAAAATTAAACAGGTGGTTTTAATGTTGTGGCTGATCAGTGTGTATAAGAGCAAGAGTGTGCGAGAGAGGGAGAGAGAGAGAGAGAGAGAGAGACAGCGAGAACAAGGGAAAGAGAGAGAGGGAGGGAGAGGTTGAATGCGAGGGAGCGAGGCCAAGGATAGCTCGGTGGTAGGCACAGCGGTTACCAAACCGCCTTGTGCCGCCCGAGCTTAATGAGTCTTTTTTTTCGAGAAGAAGACAGGAGTGTGTGTGTGTGTGTGTGTGTGTGTGTGTGTGTGTGTGTGTGTGTGTGAATGATCGGTTGGGGGAGGCGGGGTAGTTAGAGGAAAAAAAAGAGTAAAGGTCTAATGGTACAATTTGGGTGGGATTCTGCAGCTAGCGCCGGTCGTCTCAGAGGTATTGATCTGATGTGTGTGTGTGTGTGTGTGTGTGTGTAATTAGCTATGCTCCTGCTGTTATCATGCCCCGGTCAAGTCTGAGCACTGTCTCAGCGTTTTTATGAGCTGGTGTCTCTCTCTCTCTCTCTCTCTCTCTCTTGCTCTGCCAGATTTGTCTGTCAGGCTGTCATGTCTCCGTCTGAGTGTCTGGCCAGCTCTGCCTGCCTTCCCAATACCCGCCCCCACCCCAAAACCTAAATACCACCACCACCAGCCCCGCCCCCAAATCCGGTCGTTCTCCTGTCCCCGTCCGACTGTCCATCATGCATCCCTCTATCACCATCTGTCTGTCTGCCCGTTTCACCCTCCCAGGAAACGTCCTGTCTGCCTCGTCGTGTCCTTGACGGTGATTGAGCGCTTGTTGAATAAAACTGATTTGGGGATTTTGGGGGAATTTTTTTTTTTTTCCGGTGAGTCACTCGAATTGCAAAAACTCAAATCACAAAAAGCATTCACATAAAATGTCATATTCAGAGTTTTGGGACGCGCACCTTTTAGCTTTCTCCTGTTATAATGTTAGATTTTTAGGTTGTCGTTGTTTTTTTCATAACCCATCACACGACAGGCCCATCGAGCACGATTCCTTCAATAATAATTGGGAGCCGAGCTCCCTCAACCCCCCCGGTTGTTTTCCAGCTGTTGCGACCTGCCAGCCTTCCACAAGTCGGAAAGAACCGATTCTAAGATAAGATTGACTGGAGCCGGAGAAGACTTGGGAATTTTAATATCCACACTTTTTGGCACTTTCGACCATTTATTTTAAACGTATTGACCCGTATTGTCCCTTCCCGGTTGAAGAGTGACACTTCGGACCTCACCGCCTTCACCTGGTGCCAGCCCCGGCTCAGTCAGTGCGATGTACACATCGCTGGTGCGCCCGCCCACAGGGGCATTGTTTTCGACGTGGCCTGATCCCCGCCTGCCCCGCCGCCCGGCGCTCGTGTTGGTTCACGGGTCTTGACGTCGCGCTCCGCTGCCAAACTCTCGAGACGGTTCCTGCTTCCGACGAAGATTTTATTTCAACTCGGATACCCCGACGCAGAGGGACTCGTCAGACTCAGTCAAGTAGTCAAATAGGGAAACGCACAATTAGCTCTAATTCTGCCGCCCCCCCTCGCTTTTAAAATAACGAATTGTAAGCTTTGTCAAGCGGAACGCAAACGGAGATCCAATGAATCCCAAGTCTCCTGTAAGATCCTGCAGAGCTTGACGTGCAGTTAACGCAACGCCGTTAAGCAGGCGCAAATGGCCCTGTTTTCGGATTCGTCACAACTCAAGGGTATGAATCGCTCCAGAGTTCACCGTGTTCATCAGTCCTTCCTCTCACGTTCCTCTGACCTTGACAAAATGTGTGGCGTTCCTCCCAAAACCGTCGACGTCTGAGTTTGGATTTGTCCCCGCTTCCACTTCAGTGACCGAGAGAGTGTCCGCGTTACGCAGGGGTTCTTTTTTACCTTGTTCAATCAGGGAAATGGAGGAAAATAAACACGCCTCCAATGAAAACACACCGTTTTCATTCGGTTTTGTTTGGAGGAGCAGGGAACGGGGACGCGCAGCCGCGATTGCTCCGATCGCCGCAGCGGAGCAGAGATCGCTTCTGATTTATCTTTTTCTAGATATTTGACTGCAACTCGCAATTGCATCACGGTGGCCGTGGCCCAGCCTGGCCACTCCTTGGCGGTGCCCCTGAACTGGGTGCCCCTGCCGTCTCACGGCCCGGCGGCAAATGCCCGTGGCCCTGCACCGGTTCGAGGCCGGGTGGTTGGGAACCTCTTATTTAAAAGATCTGTTTGTTAGAAACGAATCACTATTATAATTCTTGGGAACCAACATTTGAATACGGCCGCAGTCAAAAAATGACAAACCTATCCCTAACTTTAACAGGCTACTATCTTTATGGAGATACAAACGTATGGGTTTGTGTGTGCGCGTGTTTGTGTGCCTGCACAAATTGTTCATAGAACTTTTTAAAAAGCCGTTGCACCTTTGCGTGTGTATCCCCCGAGAGGTGAGACGAAACCTACATCAGACCGCACCCACCCGCCCGACACACAGCGCTGGAGAAGCGCTGCAGGGAGGCGAGCGGGGTGTGTCCAACCGAAAGGACCTGTGAAACGCAACGACTTCACTGCCACACCGTCGACAGAGGCATACGCCGGCTTCTCTGGCAGCCTTGGAAAACACATTGACGAAAATAAAACGTTGAGTTCTCGTCGTGACTCTCCGAGCAGCGTGGACTGTTCATTATTTGGAGTGCATCACACAAGCTTTTGTCCCTGAACTCTTTGGCCCGCAGTCTGGAGTGTGTGTATCTCCTCTTCTCCAAACAAATTGCCTTGAAGCAAGATGATGTGTAGTTGTGGCTATATTCAGTCCGGAGTTTAATCACAACAGTTAAGGAGTGATACATCCGGGGAGTATTTACACGTTTTCTTGGGTGCGACAGTTACGCAAGACGCTCACACAGGGGCTTAATTTATGCCACCCCCCCCCCCCCCCCCCCATAAGTATTTTTATTGCTCCTTTGTAACCGCAAAAAATCGTGCTTTATACGCTACTGATTGGCGAGCCGTCAGATTGCGGCTGAGAATGTGAACTGAAGCCTGCGCACGCGGTTCAATAGTACATGTTTGTGTCCGTGGACACCGACGGGTCCCACGCACGTGCACTTGAAAAGAAACGCTCACTCCATGAGCAAGAGGCAGCTCATAAAAATGAAACGCCAACAGCAGCGGTTAAATTGAATGGCTCTCTTTGGAGAGGGGACCGGAAGAAAGAAAACAAATGTGAGTTGATTGATCAGAAGTCTATTCGGTAATTTGGCCCAGGATAATCCTATTTTCTGTCTAGACCTGTTGATGTGAGGCTAACGTGGAAGAAGGGAGGGCGAGGCAGGGAGCGGCGGCGTTGACTGGCAGGTAGCTTGTACGTTATTTTGCATTGGCTACCGGAGTCCCTGAATGTATGTACCGTAGAAACGCAGGAAACAGGATTCAAATTACAATTTGAATCCCTGTTTAACTGTGGCCCCCCCGCACTCCTCAAACCAAAGTCACGCCTTTGCACTCGCAAACTTTTCCGGGTAGAATGGAAAAGTCTTGCAGTCTTTTCTCTCCCACCTTTTTATTTTTTCTCTCCTCTGTTCAGTAGCTGCCAGACAGTGGTACAACGTCAAGGACTTTACACATGCCTTTGTGAAGACCTCAAGAAATAATTGTCAAGTGGTTGAGATAAGACATAAAGGGCAAAACGAATAATAATAAAAAAAGTAAATCAAAAAAAGCTGAGATAGGGACATATGTGGGATATGTTTGTGGAAAACCTTTAAGGAATAAGCATTGATTTTTAAACTATTAGTTATTATGCTGTATCTTTTGCACGCAACTTCATCGCTCAACAACAGTGACACCACCACCGTTTTTGCAATCCTAGAGTACATCCAAAAGTTGTTTTATGTATGTATGTACAACTTCCGGTGCACAAGTTTTCACAGGTTGCTGTCAGGTGGCGCGGCGAGGTGGTGAGCCATAATACAGAATAACAAAACAGAGGTGCTAAAGTTGCAGACAAATTCCTCTTATCCCTCCCTTCCAAACATCTCTATGTGATCTTTTCTGGGGGGGGCCCACCTAAGTGGGCCGTGCAGCTTTTCATCTGCTCGATTAGCATGTTGCCTTCAGAAGCTCCATTGATTCCCAAACATCAAAGTCTCGAGTGACGCTGCTCGGCGGCCAAGCCATTATGGGAGCTACCTGCTTGCCCTCGATCCAAAAGAGGCAGCGGCTGCAAAGTATATGGTTCACATCACAGCGGCGAGAGCCCGCCATCTCTGAATGGCCCCTCATCAAAAGCCTATGAGAAGCCTTCC
>NC_137206.1:6376462-6381462 GCF_960531495.2 Zeus faber | reverse complement strand
GTTCGGGTTAGGGTTAGGGTTATCGGTAGTGTTGGGGTTAAGGTTAAGTTTGGTGTTGTGTTAGGGTTAGGGTTAGGGTTGGGGGTTAGGGGCTAGGGTTAGGGTTAAGGTTATGTTTGGGGTTGTGTTAGGGTTAGGGTTAGGGTCAGGGTTAGGTTAGGGTTAGGGTTAGGGATAGGGTTAGGGGTCAGGGCTAGGTTAAGGGTTAGGGTTTGGTTTGGGGTTGGGGTTGGGGTTAGGGTTAGGATTAGGGTTAGGGTTAGAGTTAGAGTTAGGGTTAGGGGTTAGGGGTTAGGGTTGGGATTAGGGGTTAGATTTACGGTTGGGTTAGGGTTAGGTTAGGGTCAGGACCGGCCTTGCTTCATGACACAAGTTTCATGTTCAACATACTAGGATTAGGGTTAGGGTTAGGGTTATGGTTAGGGTTAGGGTTAGGGTCAGAATTAGGGTCAGGGGTTAGGGTTAGGGTTCAGGGTTAGGGTTAGGGTTGGGGTTAAGGTTAGTGTTGGGGTTGTGTTAGGGTAAGAGTTAAGGGAAGGTTAGGGTTAGGGTTAGGTTAGGGTTAGGGCCCACTTTGCTTCATGACACAAGTTTGATGTTCAACAAACTAGGATTAGAGTAGGGTTAGGGTTAGGGTTAGGGTTATGGTTAGGGTTAGGGTTAGGGTTAGGGTAAGGGTTCGGGTTAGGGTTCGGGTTAGGGTTAGGGTTAGGGTTAGGGTTAGCGGTTGGGTTGGGTTAGGGTTAGGGTTAGGGTTAGGGCCGACCTTGCTTCATGACACAAGTTTGATGTTCAACAAACTAGGATTAGAGTTAGGGTTAGGGTTAGGGTTAGGGTCAGAGTTAGGGTAAGAGTTATGGTTTAGGGTTAGGTTTAGGGTTAGGGTTAGGGTTAGGGTTATGGTTATCGGTAGTGTTGGGGTTAAGGTTAAGTTTGGGGATGTGTTAGGGTTAGGGTTTGGGTTAGGGTTAGGGTTAGGGTTAGGGTTAGGGTTGGGGGTTAGGGTTAGGGTTAAGGCCGACCTTGCTTCATGACACAAGTTTGATGTTCAACAAACTAGGATTCGAGTTAGGGTTAGGGATAGGGTTAGGGTTAGGGTTAGGGTTAGGGTTAGGGTTAGGGTTAAGGTCAGAGTTAGGGTAAGAGTTAGGGTTTAGGGTTAGGTTTAGGGTTAGTGTTAGGGTTAGGGTTATCGGTAGTGTTGGGGTTAAGGTTAAGTTTGGGGTTGTTAGGGTTAGGGTTAGGGTTGGGGGTTAGGGGCTAGGGTTAGGGTTAAGGTTATGGTTGGGGTTGTGTTAGGGTTAGGGTTAGGGTCAGGGTTAGGATAGGGTTAGGGTTAGGGATAGGGTTAGGGGTTAGGGCTAGGTTAAGGGTTAGGGTTTGTTTTGGGGTTGGGGTTGGGGTTAGGGTTAGGATTAGGGTTAGGGTTAGCGTTAGGGTTAGGGGTTAGGGGTTAGGGTTGGGATTAGGAGTTAGATTTAGGGTTGGGTTAGGGTTAGGTTAGGGTCAGGACCGGCCTTGCTTCATGACACAGGTTTTATGTTCAACATACTAGGATTAGGGTTAGGGTTAGGGTTATGGTTATCGGTAGTGTTGGGGTTAAGGTTAAGTTTGGGGTTGTGTTAGGGTTAGGGTTAGGGTTAGGGTTGGGGTTAGGGTTGGGGGTTAGGGTTAGGGTTAGGGCCGACCTTGCTTCATGACACAAGTTTGATGTTCAACAAACTAGGATTAGAGTTAGGGTTAGGGATAGGGTTAGGGTTAGGGTTAGGGTTAGGGTTAAGGTCAGAGTTAGGGTAAGAGTTAGGGTTTAGGGTTAGGTTTAGGGTTAGGGTTAGGGTTAGGGTTAGGGTTAGGGTTAGGGTTAGGGTTAGGGTTAGGGTTAGGGTTAGGGTTGGGGTTGTGTTAGGGTTAGGGTTAGGGTCAGGGTTAGGTTAGGGTTAGGGTTAGGGATAGGGTTAGGGGTTAGGGTTAGGTTAAGGGTTAGGGTTTGGTTTGGGGTTGGGGTTGGGGTTAGGGTTAGGATTAGGGTTAGGGTTAGGATTAGGGTTAGGGTTAGGATTAGAGTTAGGGTTAGGGGTTAGGGGTTAGGGGTTAGGGTTGGGATTAGGGGTTAGATTTAGGGTTGGGTTAGGGTTAGGTTAGGGTCAGGACCGGCCTTGCTTCATGACACAAGTTTCATGTTCAACATACTAGGATTAGGGTTAGGGTTAGGGTTATGGTTAGGGTTAGGGTTAGGGTCAGAATTAGGGTCAGGGATTAGGGTTAGGGTTTAGGGTTAGGGTTATGGTTGGGTTTAAGGTTAGGGTTGGGGTTGTGTTAGGGTAAGAGTTTAGGGAACGTTAGGGTTAGATTAGGGTTAGGGCCGACTTTGCTTCATGACACAAGTTTGATGTTCAACAAACTAGGATTAGAGTAGGGTTAGGGTTAGGGTTATGGTTAGGGTTAGGGTTAGGGTAAGTGTTTGGGTTAGGGTTCGGGTTAGGGTTAGAGTTAGCGGTTGGGTTGGTTTAGGGTTAGGGTTAGGGATGGGTTAGGGCCGACCTTGCTTCATGACACAAGTTTGATGTTCAACAAACTAGGATTAGAGTTAGGGTTAGGGTTAGGGTTAGGGTTAGGGTTATGGTTATCGGTAGTGTTGGGGTTAAGGTTAAGTTTGGGGTCGTGTTTGGGTAAGGGTTAGGGTTAGGGTTAGGGTTAGGGTTAGGGTTGGGGGTTAGGGTTAGGGTTAGGGCCGACCTTGCTTCATGACACAAGTTTGATGTTCAACAAACTAGGATTAGAGTTAGGGTTAGGGATAGGGTTATGGTTATGGTTATCGGTAGTGTTGGGGTTAAGGTTAAGTTTGGGGTTGTGTTAGGGTTAGGGTTAGGGTTAGGGTTGGGGTTAGGGTTGGGGGTTAGGGTTAGGGTTAGGGCCGACCTTGCTTCATGACACAAGTTTGATGTTCAACAAACTAGGATTAGAGTTAGGGTTAGGGATAGGGTTAGGGTTAGGGTTAGGGTTAGGGTTAAGGTCAGAGTTAGGGTAAGAGTTAGGGTTTAGGGTTAGGTTTAGGGTTAGGGTTAGGGTTAGGGTTAGGGTTAGGGTTAGGGTTAGGGTTAGGGTTAGGGTTAGGGTTGGGGTTGTGTTAGGGTTAGGGTTAGGGTCAGGGTTAGGTTAGGGTTAGGGTTAGGGATAGGGTTAGGGGTTAGGGTTAGGTTAAGGGTTAGGGTTTGGTTTGGGGTTGGGGTTGGGGTTAGGGTTAGGATTAGGGTTAGGGTTAGGATTAGGGTTAGGGTTAGGATTAGAGTTAGGGTTAGGGGTTAGGGGTTAGGGTTGGGATTAGGGGTTAGATTTAGGGTTGGGTTAGGGTAAGGTTAGGGTCAGGACCGGCCTTGCTTCATGACACAAGTTTCATGTTCAACATACTAGGATTAGGGTTAGGGTTAGGGTTATGGTTAGGGTTAGGGTTAGGGTCAGAATTAGGGTCAGGGATTAGGGTTAGGGTTTAGGGTTAGGGTTATGGTTGGGTTTAAGGTTAGGGTTGGGGTTGTGTTAGGGTAAGAGTTTAGGGAACGTTAGGGTTAGATTAGGGTTAGGGCCGACTTTGCTTCATGACACAAGTTTGATGTTCAACAAACTAGGATTAGAGTAGGGTTAGGGTTAGGGTTATGGTTAGGGTTAGGGTTAGGGTAAGTGTTAGGGTTAGGGTTCGGGTTAGGGTTAGAGTTAGCGGTTGGGTTGGTTTAGGGTTAGGGTTAGGGATGGGTTAGGGCCGACCTTGCTTCATGACACAAGTTTGATGTTCAACAAACTAGGATTAGAGTTAGGGTTAGGGTTAGGGTTAGGGTTAGGGTTATGGTTATCGGTAGTGTTGGGGTTAAGGTTAAGTTTGGGGTCGTGTTTGGGTAAGGGTTAGGGTTAGGGTTAGGGTTAGGGTTAGGGTTGGGGGTTAGGGTTAGGGTTAGGGCCGACCTTGCTTCATGACACAAGTTTGATGTTCAACAAACTAGGATTAGAGTTAGGGTTAGGGATAGGGTTAGGGTTAGGGTTAGGGTTAGGGTTAGGGTCAGAGTTAGGGTAAGAGTTAGGGTTTAGGGTTAGGTTTAGGGTTAGGGTTAGGGTTAGGGTTAGGGTTAGGGTTATCGGTAGTGTTGGGGTTAAGGTTAAGTTTGGGGTTGTGTTAGGGTTAGGGTTAGGGTTGGGGGTTAGGGGCCAGGGTTAGGGTTAAGGTTATGGTTGGGGTTGTGTTAGGGTTAGGGTTAGGGTCAGGGTTAGGTTAGGGTTAGGGTTAGGGATAGGGTTAGGGGTTAGGGCTAGGTTAAGGGTTAGGGTTTCTTTTGGGGTTGGGGTTGGGGTTATGGTTAGGGTTAGGATTAGGGTTAGGGTTAGGGTTAGAGTTACGGTTAGGGGTTAGGGGTTAGGATTGGGATTAGGGGTTAGATTTAGGGTTGGGTTAGGGTGAGGTTAGGGTCAGGACCGGCCTTGCTTCATAACACAAGTTTCATGTTCAACATACTAGGATTAGGGTTAGGGTTAGGGTTATGGTTCGGGTTAGGGTTAGGGTTAGGGTTAGTGTTAGGGTTAGGGTAAGGGTTGGGGGTTAGGGTTAGGGTTAGGGTTAGGGTTAGGGTTAGGGTTAGGGTTAGCGCTTGGGTTGGGGTTAAGGTTAAGGTTGGGGTTGTGTTAGGGTTAGGGTTTGGGTTAGGGTTAGGGTTAGGGTTAGGGTTAGGGTTAGGGTTAGGGTAAGGGTTAGGGTTATCGGTAGTGTTGGGGTTAAGGTTAAGTTTTGGGTTGTGTTAGGGTTAGGGTTAGGGTTAGGGTTAGGGTTAGGGTTAGGGTTAGGGTTAAGGTTAAGGTTGGGGTTGTGTTAGGGTTAGGGTCAGGGTTAGGTTAGGGTCAGAATTAAGGTTTAGGGTTAGGGTTAGGGTTAGTTTAAGGGCTAGGGTTACGGTTAGGGGTTAGAGTTAGTGTTAGGGTAGGTTAGGTTAGGGTTAGGTTTGGGGGTTAGGGGTTAGGGT
>NC_137206.1:6361462-6371462 GCF_960531495.2 Zeus faber | reverse complement strand
TCTGCGGCTGCAATTGTTTTTGTTGCTACACACATACACACACACTCTCGCACATGCATAAAACAACAAAAGCAAACAACGGCAACCAAAACATGGTTTATTGGCACATCTGTTGACTGTTGACTCCCGACGGAGATTGCTTTTGTCTGGTAAATAGTTTTGGATTTCTGTCACAGCAACAACGAGACGTAGCACACAGCGGCACTCCGGGGGGGAGGGGGGCGGGCTGCCAGGGCCTGTCTTTTCTTGCTAAGATCAGAGGTATCCAGCAGTTGTATTCCATTTCCAAATAACTAAATAGGGAACAGCAATGGCGCGACAAACTGTATTTCTTGGTTTGTATGTTTCATAACATCATTCCATACTGGAAACTGAGACGTCTGTGTCTCCAGCAAATACATTTTCCCATTTTATGCCTCAAAACAATTACACTGTAAATAGTCCCCTGTCGGACCCAGCTGGAGAAATCTGGATCCTGGAGCTGACGTCGACTTCCCTTAAAATGATGCGACCAGAGCTATTTTGAATGGACTGATCTTAAAGTCGCATAATCATTTTATGCTTATTGCGTCATCTGAGGAAGTACACTTTGCCTTCTCTCTGTGAAAATAAATGGAGCCTTGTGTCAAGTTGCCAACAATGCTTTCTCTCTTGGCCAAAGAGTAGGGTTAGGACCGGCAGGTATAAGGCACATTCTCTTATGTTAAAGCTGCATTAAGCAAAATTCCTTCTAATGAAATTGAATCAGAAGACTCCCTGTAATGTGAAGGCCTTCGAATAACCCTTAGAATTATGTTTTGTTTTTGGCGGTCCATCATCGTGAACTGGCTAATATGCCCCTGCAATAAAGCTGTAGCAAGCAGCGGAGATCTGCATGGTAGTGCTACCTGTTTACCTTATAATGGAGGAGAGTCCATACTGTACATGAGTAGACGGGTGGCTGGTGAAGAGTGTCTAACATCTAATATACCAAAAAAAGTTTTAATGAGGCCAACACACTAAAGAAGAATTTGATGCAGTATGAAACCTTCTTCCAAGACATGAAAGGTTAATTTATGCCTGCTTTCATTCTTGGAAGTGGTTCCCAGTTTATTCATTCATTCATTATAGATATTGAATTCTGTGTGCGGTATTGGAATAAAGGAAAGATAATTAAAACATTTGCTTTTGTTTGGTTGTCATTTAGTAAATCAGTGTCAGAGTTTAAATGGGGAAACTGAGACCAGGTGGTCCATTTGGTGTTCATCACTTGCCGAATGTCCACCCTCAACAGGCAAGCACTGAGGCACACCACCGGCCCCTCAGTCCAGGAAGTATCTTATTGAGCTATACTGAGTGAGAAGGGCTCGTGACAAAGGATAGCTTTGATGGCTTACCATCAATGATTCTAACCTGATTCCTTGCGTTGTCCAAGTTCATGTCCTTTATCTTAGTGGTCTCGAACTGGCCTTTGGGCAGTTGGCAGATGATGGCAATTTAATAATCTGCTTCACCAGCTGTGTCACCTATTTCTCCATGATAGAGCTATTGAATTCAACCAGTCAAGGAATAAACCTTTTCTACTATAGGCTTAGCAGGCAGTAGAGACATCCTTTGGTTGGGTTGAGTTTGGCTTCCCCTGGGGGAGCCAGGTAAGTAGCAAGATTCTCTTCAGGGTATGCAGACCTATAAGAAAAGGTAACATGACCACAAACTTACTATAGGAATATCAGCCTCAACTGAGTTGGACACCTGGTTTTCCACCCCAAATGACACACAGTAGCTCCTTACCAAAAGACCTAATGAGTTGCAGTAAGTGTATAAAAAAACTGTACGCAAGATGCCAACCGAACAACATGGATATAGTGATGAGTGAATGTCTTTTGCTCCTGAACTCAAATTTGTCTAATGTCTCTAGATTTGTTTTGGATTTTTATATTGGTTGCTGGGGTCTCAGTTGCTCCTGTGAACCATCTGACTAAGTGCAGTGAAATAGTTTTATCTTTATTTTCATTTGTAGACGTCTAGTCTCTCTTGGTCTCAAGTTATTGTTTTCCTAAGCTTTCCTTTGACTAAGGGCACTAAATTGGTTTTCTTAAAAAACAAAAGATTGTTTTTGGTTGATGAATATTGAGAAGTCAAATGATGAATATTGGTCAAAAACGCTGAAATGAGTAGTGTTAGTACCCCACCGACTCTATCACCAACACAAAGACTCTGCATTAGGGCCCTGCAGGTATCAGAAATGTAATATGTTTTGAAAAACACATCTTAACAATGATTTTTGGACACATTTCTTGTTCAAGTATTGCAGCTAAGTACAAGGGTAAGTGTTGGAGGTAGAGGTAAGAAAAGGTTACGTTTTGAACAAGTGGTTCTTTGAACAATTATTCAGATAGCAAGCAAAGTGATAAAGTAATGTAATAAATCAATGGTTAGATGCATTATTAATCTTTCATATTTTATTCTATTTTGAATATATCTAACCACCTTTGGACAGGTAAGCAGAAGGACTTTCTTGTATTTGATTTCTTGTATGATATAGTGATGAGTGAATGTCTTTTGCTCCTGAACTCAAATTTGTCTAATGTCTCTAGATTTGTTTTGGATTTTTATATTGGTTGCTGGGGTCTCAGTTGCTCCTGTGAACCATCTGACTAAGTGCAGTGAAATAGTTTTATCTTTATTTTCATTTGTAGACGTCTAGTCTCTCTTGGTCTCAAGTTATTGTTTTCCTAAGCTTTCCTTTGACTAAGGGCACTAAATTGGTTTTCTTAAAAAACAAAAGATTGTTTTTGGTTGATGAATATTGAGAAGTCAAATGATGAATATTGGTCAAAAACGCTGAAATGAGTAGTGTTAGTACCCCACCGACTCTATCACCAACACAAAGACTCTGCATTAGGGCCCTGCAGGTATCAGAAATGTAATATGTTTTGAAAAACACATCTTAACAATGATTTTTGGACACATTTCTTGTTCAAGTATTGCAGCTAAGTACAAGGGTAAGTGTTGGAGGTAGAGGTAAGAAAAGGTTACGTTTTGAACAAGTGGTTCTTTGAACAATTATTCAGATAGCAAGCAAAGTGATAAAGTAATGTAATAAATCAATGGTTAGATGCATTATTAATCTTTCATATTTTATTCTATTTTGAATATATCTAACCACCTTTGGACAGGTAAGCAGAAGGACTTTCTTGTATTTGATTTCTTGTATGATATAGTGATGAGTGAATGTCTTTTGCTCCTGAACTCAAATTTGTCTAATGTCTCTAGATTTGTTTTGGATTTTTATATTGGTTGCTGGGGTCTCAGTTGCTCCTGTGAACCATCTGACTAAGTGCAGTGAAATAGTTTTATCTTTATTTTCATTTGTAGACGTCTAGTCTCTCTTGGTCTCAAGTTATTGTTTTCCTAAGCTTTCCTTTGACTAAGGGCACTAAATTGGTTTTCTTAAAAAACAAAAGATTGTTTTTGGTTGATGAATATTGAGAAGTCAAATGATGAATATTGGTCAAAAACGCTGAAATGAGTAGTGTTAGTACCCCACCGACTCTATCACCAACACAAAGACTCTGCATTAGGGCCCTGCAGGTATCAGAAATGTAATATGTTTTGAAAAACACATCTTAACAATGATTTTTGGACACATTTCTTGTTCAAGTATTGCAGCTAAGTACAAGGGTAAGTGCTGGAGGTAGAGGTAAGAAAAGGTTACGTTTTGAACAAGTGGTTCTTTGAACAATTATTCAGATAGCAAGCAAAGTGATAAAGTAATGTAATAAATCAATGGTTAGATGCATTATTAATCTTTCATATTTTATTCTATTTTGAATATATCTAACCACCTTTGGACAGGTAAGCAGAAGGACTTTCTTGTATTTCTCTCTACAGGCAAATCTGATACATGATAAGCATAAAGTGAGTTGGGTAAATCTAGAATAGGCACTTTAAGAAACAGAAACAGTCTTTAATCGTCACACGACACTCCACAACACATGCTTGCACACACACACACACACTTGATGGTGGCCGGTGAAATGGCTCCTCTGCTTTTGACCCATCCTGGCTTGTCCTTCCTCCGGGGGCACAGCCAGGAGCAGTGGGCAGCATACGTGGACGCGCCCAGGGACCAGGTGATAAGTGTCCATCGCTGGTCAGACAATGATGGGTGCATGTTTTTGAGGGGGGTCCTTACTGACGTGAGGTGGAGGAAACCCCATGTGGACACGGGGAGAACATGCAAACTCCACACAGAAAGGCTCCTATTTGGGAGATAACCCGCCGGAGCACGGTGCCAACAGCGCCCCAGGCGGGAATTGAACCCAGGACCTTCTTGCTGTGAGGCAGCAGTGCAATGCACTGCGCCACCGTGCCACTTTTCCAACAATTAAGTTTAGCAGGTAAGTATAAAGGCAAGTATTAGGCCCTGTTTACACCTGACATTAACATCTGTGACCCCCTCAGACTTTAGGTACATTTGGTGTCTTTTGACCTTTTTTTCACATCATATGAAAGTGAGGAGTCGGAGCTTCCAAACAAGGTGTCACTTGTGCAAATCAAGCAAATATTTTTAAAGCTATGAAGTTGTTAATAACAATGGTATGGTAAACTGTGTTTCTAAGCTAATCACCTTAAAGTTTTCCCCACACCTAGCTTCATTCAGCCAGCTCCCAGAATGCAAATGGCTTGGAGGACCAACCCAGCCACATGGCTACTTGTCACATGGCCACTTGACACCTTGCTGAATGGGGACTTGACACCCTGCTGAATGGGGCATTCTCTGCGTTGTTCTAGTGTTTTGAGGGAATGTTGAACAGCATCATGGACACACAACATCTTTTGTTTTTAAAAAGGCTTTTATTTAACAGTAAGAATATACATGTTTTTTAAAATTTGAATTATTTAGGAGTTTAAAAGTGCGGACAACACAACAAAATGTAGAGTCTATCAATAATAAGAGTCTCTGCCTATGTGACCCACCGCATACTTTAGGGTCATTTGCTGGCTTTTGACTTTTTATTTTCTTTCGCATCATTTGTAAGTAGAGAATCAGAGCTTCCGTGCCGGTAGCAGTGCCTGCGCCTGGGGGTTGGTTGTATGTGTGCGCCCCTGGGGTGCGGGGCCTCCTCGTGCTGCCTGAGACTGGGTTGTGCTCCTTGGGGCTGGGCGTGGGAGTTGCTCCACGGCCCTCTGGCTTCTCTGGGGGCCTGGAGGTCTTCCCTGGCCGCAGGGCAGGGTACCTGGGGATCTCCTGCAGCCGAGGGTTGTCCGCGGGGCTGTATAGTTTGGGGGGCTTCGAGGCCCCTTGCGCTGCTTGGAGGCGCCCACGCACACACACACGCACGCACGCACACACACCTGCTTGGAGTGCACCCCTGCAAACTCCTGGTTGCATTCCTCTCCTTTCCTCCCTCATTTACTGCCATAACTATGACGGGAAGAGGCCACCTGACCAATTGTTGTTCCAGTTTTCCTGGACCTAATTCAGTTTTTCATGTTCATTTTACATGTTGTCGTCCAGTGTTCATGTTTTTGTGTAAATGTTGTTTTGTTTCTATGTTTAATTGTCTCACCCGTGGTGATTCTCCCCATCTTGGAGTAGTGATCAGTTGTTTATAGACCCAAACATGATAAATAGTTCATGTTTGGTGGTTGGTGATGGTTCTCTGTAACCAAAAACTGTGCTCTTGTCATCCTACAGGTCATCCACAGGACAGATATATTGCAGCAGTTCTTGATGATTTAAGAATGAATAAAGAGTTGCATTGCAGGTTGAGAACTTAAACTCCACTTGCAGACTAACTCTGTCCTGAATGCAATGGTATACAAATACAAATATAAAAAAAAGGAGAATCAGAGCTTCCAAACAATGTGTCACTTGTGCAAACCAAGCAAATATTTTTAAAGCTATGATTTGTTAATGACAAGGGTGTGGCAAACTCAGATAATCACCTTCAAAGTTTTACCCACACTTTGCATCATTCAGCCAGCTCCCACAATGCAAATGGGGTTGGCAGACAAACAAAGCCTCATGGCTACTTAACAAAATGCTGAATGGACCAATCATGAACAGCGTTGAACAGCGTCAACAACACACAACTATTTTTGTTTTTAAAAAAGCTTTTATTCAACATTAAGAATCTACATGTTTTATAAAAATTGAATTATTTTGGAGTTTAAAAGTACGGACACACAACAAAATGTAGACAAACAAATGTCTATCAATAATATGAGTCTCGGAAAATATGTGTATTGTTGGTCTCCTCCGGTTGTTCTTGAAAATATTCGGTTTCATCGTCACATTCAGGTTGAAATCCGCTGTTTGAAATGTTCTCCAACTCTGGAGTAATTTCAGATTAAGCAGTTCTCAGCGTCGCTGTCAGAGAACTGACTATCATCGCTGAAAATGTAGTCCAGTAAGCGCTGCTTACACTGACTTGGAGCCAGTGCTCCGGTGGGTTATCTCCCAAAAAAGAACCTTTCTGTGTGGGGTTTGCATGTTCTCCCCGTGCTCACATGGGGTTTCCTCCACCTAATGTCAGTAAGGACCCCCACCAAAAAAACATGCACACATCGTCTAACCAGCGATGGACACTCATCACCAGGTCCCCAGGCGCGTCCACGAATGATGCCCACTGCTCCTGGCTGTGCCCCCGGAGGAAAGACAAGCCAGGATGGGTTAAACGCAGAGGCCATCCAAAGCATGTGTGTGCGTGCATGTGGTGTGCTGTGTGACGATTAAAGATTGTTCTTCTAAGGAGAAGAAAGTTTTCACAGAAAAGTGAAAATCTGGATCCTTGTCATGTTTACGAAAATTAAGTCAGCGTGACGTCTTCGGTGGTACACGTTGGTACACGCCCCCTCCACAATAATGTCTCTATGTGTGTGTAAAGGTAGTACAATTTAAAGGTTGAACTCTATCAAAACGGTTTCACATTGTGACTTCACATCACATGGAATATGGAGGAATGATCTTCACCTGGACAGTCGTTTGAAAGGAAACCATCGATTGGCGTTGTTCAGCGCTGTTCAGCGTCTCAGTAAGTGAACTGCGTTTCCCCATGTAATCTAACGGGAATATTTAACTCCACAGTTTAACATTTTTCTACTATTTATAAATCAAACTCAGTTTTGAAAATACTGAGAGATAAAACAACCACAAGGGAACACAAATCTTGAAAAATCGAATTTTCCTTCAAGAAAGGTTTTTTCTAATTATTTGGCTGCTCCTGGCGATTTTAGAAATGTTCGAGACAGCGGGTTTTGCCGCGGTGGGTCACTGTGTCTTGGGTGATCTGATCACAAGTGGACAGCTCTTTGTTCATCTGTTTAGACCTGGCATTAGAATACATCTTCACATGCATCTTGAGATTTCGGATCTCACTTCCGGCTCTCTCCATATGCAAACTAGATTTATTAAGTTTCCTTTGTTTCTTACTCGTATGGAAAAGTTGTATGCTAATCTTTTTTCACCTCCAGTTAGAGGTACACTGTGCGTGCCCTGCCAGTTCCTGCACCAATTTTTCTGAGTTTTTATTCTTATTAAATCATTATTTTATTCATTTATATTTATTTATTTATTTATTTATTTATTTATTTATTTATTTATTTATTTATTTGTTTTTTATCCTGTGCTGTCAGCATGCTGGGCATACAACACAGAGTATTTGTATGCCATTGCATCTAGGACAGAGTCAGTCTGCAAGTGGAGTTCAAGTTCTCAACCTGCAATGCAACTCTTTATTCATTCTTAAATCATCAAGAACTGCTGCAATAGCTCTGTCCTGTGGACAACCTGTAGGGTGACAAGAGCACAGGTTTTGTTACACAGAACCGCCACCAATCCCCCTCTTTGGTGAACTATTTTACCATGTTTGGGTCAAGAAATAACTAATCACTACTCCACGTGGCCTCTTCCTGTCATAGTTATGGCAGTAAATGAGGAAGAAAAGGAGAGGGAAGTAACCAGGACGGTGTTAGGGTGTCATTAAAGCAGGTGATGGTGGTGTGTGCCTGTGATGACCGCCTGCACAGCATGTGTGTGTCTGTGTCTGTGTCTGTGTCTGTGTCTGTGTCTGTGACTGTGCCTGTGTCTGTGTGTGCGTGTGAAGTGTACACCGGTGAGTGTACAGGACTTGTACCTATTGGTTCTGCTGTATAAGGTCGGTATTATGTTGTACCGCCTCCAAGCAGTGGAAAAGGCCTCGAAGCCACCCCTGATTCCCGCAGCAGTTCAGACACCCCATGGCCACAGGACAGCCCCGAGCACCTCGCCCTGCTGCTACAGAAGCCCCCCCGGCACCCAGAGAAGCCGGGAGCCCGCGGAGAAACACCAGGGCCCGGCCTCGAGGAGCATTACCCAGTCCAGAGAGTGCGAGGAGACCCCGCATCCCCGAGGCACGCACGTACAACCCACCCCTATGTGCAAGCACAACACGCAGCTGCAGGTGCAGTACCCATGCCGCGGGTGGCAGGCACGGATCGCAGGCCTGGAGCCAGGTCCCGTGTCGACAGAGTGACACCCCGCCCGGGTCACAGGACCAGACGGAACTTCTTACCAGCCCCGGCACGATGGGCCATCCCCCCATGGGACACAGAAGTGCACACAAGCCCCACCACCCTGCCCACGACCGGCTCGCTGACCCACCAAACATGGGGCCAAGACCCGAAACCACGTCTGGCACCTCCTGCCCCAAACCCGAGCTCCAAACCAGCAACCATGCCCCAAACCAACACAAGGAAGCCAGCCACAGGCACTCCCCAGGAGCGCAGCCCCCCCGCCCCACCATTGGAGACCGGCCGGCTCAACCCAGAGACAAAAGCGGGTGCCACCACCCAGCCACCCTAACACCCCCAGGGGGCTCCGGGACCCCTGGGGGTTTTAGTCCAGTTTATTAAATAGTCTGAGATAGCTGAGAATTTAGATATAAGATTGAACACTTTCAGGCGGGATGATATAGGGTTCCGTAAATACAACAAAATATTGTCTGCAT
The DNA here is from genome assembly GCF_960531495.2 of Zeus faber. Lineage (NCBI taxonomy): Eukaryota > Metazoa > Chordata > Actinopteri > Zeiformes > Zeidae > Zeus > Zeus faber. The sequence continues at coordinate 6,362,487 of NC_137206.1, read as the reverse complement.
ACAAACTGATTTTGTGAACAGAGTTTCCTGTTTGTATGCCAGCGATATTACTGTTTTGACAGATGGCCACCCTGAAAAGTTCAATAAAGATGGCGAATAGTAAAGGGGAGAGCGGACATTCTTGTCTTGTGCAGCGTTGTAGAGTGAAGTGTAACCATTGGTGATGACAGATGCAGGTGGGGAGTTGTACAGGATTCTGATCGATTGAATGAGTGACTCTCCAAAGCCAAATTTGTTTAGAGTGGAAAAGAGATATGTCCCATTTACTCTGTCAAATGCGTTTTTTGCATCTAAAGAGGCAATAACAGTATTTAAGTTGTTCCCTGGAGATATGCTGATCAGACTGAATAAACGGCGCATATGGCTGGATGAGTGTCTGCCCTTGACAAAGCTTGTTTGGCCTTTAGTTTTCATATACTTTTGCTGCACAGCTGACAATGACAAATAAATAATAGACTCATCGTAAACTATATTCAAGATCAAGGCTATTTTAGACTTCCATATGCTATTGTTCCTTCATTCCTACAGACATTAGGCATATGGACGGTCCAGTGTGAGCTGAACTCTTGTGGAATGTTAAACTGTGCCGGGATGAGACTGAGATGAGCTGGAGTAGTCCCTCCAGGTTGTGTGTGTGTGTGTGTGTGTGTGTGTGTGTGTGTGTGTGTGTGTGTGTGTGTGTGTGTGTGTGTGTGTGTGTGTGTGTGTGTGTGTGTGTGTGTGTGCGTGTGTGTGTGTGTGTGTATGTGTGTGTGACGGAGAGGATAGGGGTGGTTATCAAAGCGCTTCGCAGGTCTCTGTGTTCCACTTGACTGTACACTATGAGCTGGCAGGGCAGTGGAGCATCTGAAAGGGGCCTGATCCATTTGTGAGAGGGAGCGAGAAGGTAAGGAGTTGGAGAACGAGAGCGAGGATGAGGGAGTAAAGGGAGGAAGAGGGAAAGACGAGGTGAGGCAGCGAGGAAGGAGGGGAACCAGTAAGAAAAGAAAGCTGAATATCAATGTCGCAAAAATCAAACTCCAATC
>NC_137206.1:6338962-6358962 GCF_960531495.2 Zeus faber | reverse complement strand
AAGGGCCATGTTAAAAGGAAGGAGGAATTAAAGCATGGAAACAAAAAGCTACAAACAGATAAAGAGACAATAATATCACAGAGATAAAAGGTTTTAGTAAAATTTCAAACGGGCCAATTGTACACGCATCAACAAGGCATGGCAAGGCAAGTTATTTTGTATAGCACATTTCAACAAGGCAATTCAAAGTGATTTACATAAAAACAGCAAAAGCATTTGGACAAAGTGCAAAAGAAACACATTGTAAAAGGACACAGAACGCATAAAGTAAAACAACAATAGAATACATAGAATGCATAAAGGTTACAGTGCAGTGCAAGAAATGAATTCAAGTAACCTTTTTTTTACTCTTCGTTTTACAATTATTTCGCCTATTCCCCGAGTAGCGTTTTACCTTGTCAAGGCGATATCCCAGCCCCGGAGAACCAGTCTGGAGATCTTTTCCTTCGCTCTTCCCCCCTATTCCCAGAATAGCGGACACAAACCGGCACTCACTGGTGTCGTTTGGACTCAAACTCAACTTTCCACCTTTACACAAAAGGAGAGCACCAGACTGAAGATGTAGAAGTCATTTTTTTGGTACTACTGGGTACTACTTTCACGAGTATTTTCTCAAGCCTTTCACATCTGCATTTCTATAGCCGGTGAGGGGATCGCAAACGGGGCAATAAAAACCATGAAATACGGAAGAAAGAAACCCGCTGCAGCAGGCACTAGTGATGGGTATTCCGGCTCTTTTTAGTGAGCCAGATCATTTGGCTCAGCTCTTTGGCTCTTTCGGCTCCCAAACAGCTCTTCATTTAGTACCGCTTCCGGCTTTTATAACTCCACATTTTGCAATGTTTTGACCTTCTATAGGATAATCACATCTTTCTGTCTTGTAATAATTTAGAGAAAAATCCAAAGTAAATAAAATCGGCTCTCAGACGATTTGATTTATTTGTTTTTTATTTTTCTTCTTCCATTGCTCACGTAGCCGACGCGTTGGCGACCTACACATCACTATGCGCACAGGCACAGGTTTTAAGTTAATCAATCAGATCAGCTGATAAATTAATGATCAGCTAAAATAATTACTCTGGGTGAATGATTTAATTCAGTTTTTCCTTCAGTGATAATAACAGTGATGTGATGAGGGAATGTTTGAACATGCACTGGTATTACTTATCTTTTCTGAGGAAACATCCATCGAAGATTGCAGAATTCTAGCGCATTTGGAACTAAACTGGGCGATCTGACTTGGCGAAGGAATTGGTAAAGGACACATACTTACCTTGCCATCCAAAGGATAATATGCATCATCGATGAGAAGGGGGAAGATGCCATCAGGAGGGTGTGGGAGGAGTTTAAAGTGAAAATGTGAGTAGAAATAGATACCTACCATGTCTGCAGTCTATCCCTATTATAGTCCTGGTGGTTTTAGTTCTTGCATGTCACATGTTGTATTTTACAGGCTGAGTCCTGCAGAAATTGCATTCCTCAGGGAGTATTGTTCCACCATGAAGCCACTGGTGAAGGCTTCAAACATCCTGGCTGGGGACATCGAGCAAGACCTACATGCCACTCATCATAGCCCTGCAAAACGGCCTGCAGAAGCGTTTTGGGCAGATGATGGAGGATCCAGAGTTGGCCGCGGCTGCAATCCTCTTACCCAAGTAGAAGACCTGCTGGACTAAGCCAGTAGATGTAATAAAGGCTGGTAAGGTCAAATTTTGATTTACATTATTCCATTTGTGTGTGTGTTGCTATGTGTGGACACAGGTATAAGTGTGTATACTTTATAACTCCACAGTCATGGCAGGCCTAAATATTGTTACTTATTGATGAGCTACCCATAATACCAATGTATCCTTTTTTGTGATTTAGCTGATTGAAGCTTGTGTCTGTGTGTGTGTGTGTGTGTGTGTGTGTGTGTGTGTGTGTGTGTGTGTGTGTGTGTGTGTGTGTGTGTGTGTGTGTGTGTGTGTGTGTGTGCGTGTGTTCAGGAATATTCACTGATATTGAAATAACAAAATATTCAAAAGCATCAAAATTGTGTTGTCTACTTGCAATTACAGGCTTGAAATACATGAAACAGCATCTTGAGAGTGAGCACCAGCAAAGAGAGTCATCTGATGACCACGACGTATTCTTTGGACCAACCCCCAGAAGGTCACAAAGTCTTGTTGAGCTTGAGGGTTATCTTGCTTGTGCCACAGGCAGAACAGAGCTGCTTCACTCCCTCCCAGCCATTAAGATGCTCTCGCTCAAGTTGAACACAGCTCTGCCTGCCTCTGCTGCATGTGCTCCCGCCGCCCCATTACACCTGTCTCGGCCTGACTCACCACAGTGAGGGGAAAGACTGCATGACTTTAAGGGGATGTTATTCTAGTTGCCATATGGTCATTTCCATGTGTTGACTGGAAATATTGATCAGTCATGGATCCATAATTTCCATCACAAGATGCAGCAAAGGGAAGAGAACGTTTAGGAATCCAGCAGGGAAGTTATTGAGAAGAAGCAGGTCAAGATAAGGGGAAATTGTGTCAGGGGTTAGGTAGACAGCAGCTGACTAGTACCCAAAGCCAAAACCATGTATCCTAAATCCTAAAAATAAACTGACCAAAAGTTCCAACCTCCTGTGGTACAGAGGGTCCGGATTTTTGTTGAATTTTTTCCACTTTTGCAACGCAATTTGGTCCTATCACCATGAGCCCTTGGAGGTTCTGTTGGAGGTACGGCGGGAGTATGATGGTAACGGGGCCGATGCTGCATGCTATTCCTGTCCATTCACAACCGGAATGAGTGTTGTGTTCATGTGTTCATGTGTTCAGGCTTTAAGTCAAATCAGTTCCCCGTGGATGTTGGGCTCTGGCAAGGGTGAGACTTTCTCCTATTCTTTTTGTAATTTTCATGTTCAGGACATCATGATATAATGGGGGGTGTGAGTGTGGCATCTGTTTTTTGCAGATGATGTCCTCTTTGCCTCATCCGACTGTGATCTCCATCAATCACTAGAATGGTTTCCAGATCTAAGATCAAGATTCAAGAGGTTTATTTGCGGCCGATTGTGACATCTCCAAATCTTGTCTTGGTTCTTGTCTGGAAAAAGGTGGCTTGTCTTCTAAGTGGGGAGAAAGCAGCTGAACCAAGTGGAGGAGTTTAGTTATCTCAGGGTCTTGTTGAAGAATTAGGGTATGGGTCCAGCAACTGCAGTAATGATGGCACTGTACCGTGTCCACGATCCGTGTACTGGTGAAGAGAGAGCTGAGTCAGTAGGCAAAGCTCCCAGTTTAGCACCCTGAATCCTGGGCTATACCTTCATTCGGGCGGGGCATGGTGTCGCACGCCACCCACACAGAGAGTGAGGTGTTGGATGCTTACACCCAACTAAGAATTCTTAAAAGGTCCATGTGCTCTGATTATCACATGTAGCAAATGGGGAACACCCTCCCAGGGCTGGACGGTGAAAGTCCTTGTAGCATGCTGCCAGACATCAAGTCCATGGTGTTGACTGCATGATTTAGGGTTATGCAACACTCCCTGCACAATATGGACATGTTTTCACAGGGTGGCTAGGCTTTAGGGCTAGTTCACAAGTTGGAGACCACACCACAACAGATAGATTGAGTGGTAATTGACTGAGGATAATATGCGAAATACAAAGTAATAGAAGATACAAGATGATGGTGATGATGAATGAGAAAAGAGATGCTGAGGGTATGATGTTGGTGAATTAGTGTTCTGGCATGCTGATGGGTGTGATGATGGATGGCAAGCTTGATGAAGGATGGAACACCAGGAGCCTTAACTCAGGATGGAAACAGGGAGAGAGTGAGAGGTGGAGACGTATGGACCAGGCTTGCGAAAGCTAAGATAACCGAACGACAGGTGGATCTGACAGACTTATCTGTGTAAAGTCGATTGGGAGTAGGTGCGGTTAGGGTGTGGTCTCGACTCCCGAACCTCAACTGAAATTGCATTTTCCTGGCAACAATGCAAAGACCAGGCACACACAAGAAGGGAAGGCCATCAACAGTCTTGTTGATTAACACTTCAACGTTGATTGGTGGGTAATTCTGTGTCTATTGTAAGCAAATGGGCCTTTCAGACCCTCCACGCCCCTCTGCACTTCATCATCATGTTTTCACTGTTGTTCACTTGCCTGTTAAATATCCCAGCGCAGAGTGGTAATGGAATGGACCAAGGTGATACAAAGAAAAATGTCTCATCGCGAAGGGAGATCCCAGATTTTTGGGAGTAGCTGAGATACGGTCGGCTTTTGTTTGTTTCCGACAGGAGGGAACGTCAACAAACTACCTGACCATCCATGGTTGACATGGACAAAAATGCCCACATAATTCCATTTTAATTCAGTTTTAAAATAATACGCAATAGCTAACTGTTATCACCGAAGCACGTGCCTTTACATCTTTCTTTACTCTGTTTGCCTTCGTTCCATCGTACCACCGCTTTGCCGTCAACCAGGACCAACCCCCTCCCCCAAACCCCATTGATGGCTGCTGTCCAGTATTTCCCGGCGAGTCAACATTCGCATCGAACCAGACGACCCCTTGGCTTTGTGAATATAAACATCCTAATGAGTGGAGCCAGGAGCAGGCAGCCCTGCACCTCGCCGCCCGGCTTCCAGCGCACAACAAAGCTGAACTTTTCCCCCGAAACCGAAACACCTAACAAGATGTAACTACACAAACTCGCTCACAGACTCACACCCTTACAACTCGCACAGGCACATGGTGTGTGTGTGTGTGTGTGTGGGGGGGGGCATGCAAAAACACACCCACACACAAATGCCTTGGTTAACAGCCAGTCTGACTGGCCTTTTTGCTTTTGCTTCCTTGTTGGAAATTAACGCATGGACAGCAGGGTAATGATCAATAGGCAGACCCACTGGAGATGCACCGCTGGGGCTCATTAGAAGCTACATGCGCCCGTGCTTTTTCAAACATGTGCACCCCACGACACGCACATGCACACACACACACACACACACACACACACACACACACACACACACACACACACACACACACACACACACACACACACACACATACAGACATGCATAAACACAGGTGTACCTGGAGAGACTACATAATCAAACACGGTGACGGCACTCTTGTTTCAAACTGTCACACACACACACACACACACACACACACACACACACACACACACACACACACACACACACACACACAGACACAAACAAACACATGCTCCTCCTGCCAACCCATCCAACCTTTGTTCCAACCGAGGGAGAAAGGTGTTACCGGAGAGAAAGCACGCGCACGTGAATGTATCTGCACCTCTGTTACCGTTATGAGCCACACAAATATATCGGCAGGTTTTTCAAATAACCTTTGTGAGAACTTACGAAGGGCTCAGAAAGGTTGCGCGGTCATTTGAGGGCCGCATAAAAAATAAACGGGAATATTGTGAGCAGTGTTACCGTATTCATCATGAGAAGTCTTATTCGGTCACTGAAGTGTTTTTTTCGCCAGCCTTTTCGCATCTCGCCGGAAAAAATATCTCCCATCAATCCTTGACACATGATGCCGTATGTCACTTGTGGAACCACTGGAAATAACACAACTCCCTCAACCCCCACCCTCCACCCCCAATCCCCGCCAACCGCCAAAAAAAGGAAATTCACACACACACACACACACACACATACTACAGACCCATATCTCAGCCCCCCTCCCATAGAGATCCATAGTTAGCCAAGGCACGGGGTTGCGATGACAATATCTGGGGGATTAGTGCTGCCCTTTGTCAGATCTGACATTCACCAATTGGACTTAATTAGCGTTGCCGAGCCTCCCTCTGACCTTTTGTCATGTGAGCTGTCATTGAAAACCTTTCCATCGACTTGAATGGGGAAATGCTATTTGTTAATGTAATCAGAGGCTGCATGGGTTTGAATTCTGGGCAGATTTCTAGATGCAATCTGTATCCCTCTCTCTCTCTCTCTGGTGTATCCTCGTCCTTCTCTCTCTCTATTTCCGTCCCTCTCCGTCTGTGTTTCATTTGGGTCTCTCAATTATCAATTTTTGTGTGACTTCATTGGCACAGTGAGACGATTCTCCCATCGCCAAAGCAAAGACGTTGACCACGTCTTGATTTGGACCCGCGTGCGCTGTCTCCATCGGGTTCCGATTTTATTCTGGATGAGGCGGTATTCCCAACGTTGCAACTGTCCTGAAATCACCGTATTCTTAAGTGTGTAGAAATTAGAGAGTAATACTTCTTATCCACTGCATAAAATAAACCCGCGAACACCCGCTTACGTCTGGCTTTTGTCTTTAGTGGGAAAGGTTACACCTTTCATTCAGTCCCAGGACAAATGACCCTGCAATAATCATAGGATTTTATTGGCTCCAGCTGCTATCGGCAGCGTTTGAAACAACAACCTGACTCGTTGGTGCCTAAATAGACATGGAATATCCGTGTCTTCGATCATTTAATATCCGATTCAGAATCAAAAATCCTAATCAGGAGTTATTTACGTTTTTCCCGCATGCGGGATCATGAAATGTTTTAAGTGTGGGGAGCGCTCTGTGGGGAGGGCGGTGGAGAACCCCTTACCCTCCCCGCCCCAAGCCGGTCTCTGAGCGGGAGGAGCGTCTCCACTCCCGCCTGCCGAAGGACCGGATCCGTCGGGCGCTGCCAGTGCGGCCATGGATGCTCCATGCTTCTTTTTACTGTTTTTTTCCCCTGCTCTCACACTGGAAACTTGGGGCGCCCTTTTTCGCCGTGCTCGTGTCGTAGAACGTGACACACTGGGATAATAAAAAGAAAGGCATACTCGTCTACGGGGAGTGGAGTCAGTCGCCTTCTTTGAGTGGGTTAACCCGCGTTTAAAAATCACGTGTATACAAGCAAATTTTGGCGTAAAAATGGTATAAGGGAAATTTTCTGGAACGTCTCAAAGAATGTACACCTGACTTTCTCTGCTGACTTAGCTGCCATTGGATGTTTTGGATGACAACTGAGTTGTGTAAACTAGGTTAGTTAAAGGACTGAAAATATTGCAATAACACTTGTAAACACCTGATTCAAAATAACATCTGATTCTGGTTATTCACCTTGTTCTGATTACGTGCATGTAAACATACTGATGCCTCCCTGGTCCGCACAACACACACACACACACACACACACACTAAAAAAAGACACGCATAGATCCCCACCAGAAACACAAACAACACACCGAAACGTAAACAGGCACAAGCCCATATGTTACATACACCAGTGTGATGTACACAAACGCCCCCCAGCCGCCTCCCAGCCGCCCCCCCCCCCAGCCACCCACCCCTCTCCTCAACAACAGCATTGGCTCAATGCACTTTCCACTCAAATGCAATTGTTTCCCTCCCTCTCCCCTCTACCCAGACATATTGTGATTGAATCATTTTGCTTGTGTGAATAATTGCTAACACCAACAGACCAGCCCGGCCCCCCGCATCGAATCAATTCTGCGCGCTTACCAGCTGGAATTTTTCAATTTGCATGCCCCTTAAAGACAATCCCAAATCACTAATCACAGCTGCATTGTTAACAGTGTTTGCTTGCTACTGTGCTCTTTGTCTTCTGAGGCTGTGAGAGTGGATTGACCACTGGACTTAATTTAAGTGTAATGTGTGTGTGTGTGTGTGTGTGTGTGTGTGTGTGTGTCGGTGTGTGTGTGTGTGTGTGTGTGTGTGCGTGTGCTTACGTGTGTGTGTGTGTGTGTGTGTGTGTGTGTGTGTGTGTCCCATAGACCTATCCTTAAAGGTGTGTAAGCGTGTGATATTTCAGCGGGCGTATTCCTGCTGTTTTGCATGTTTGCCTGCGCAGGCTCTAGAGAGTTGCGAGCCGTGCCTTCTGGGTAAAGTATGTCTCGGACATGGTACTGTCGGCGTCAGGACAGCGTCTGTAGAGCTAATATTTGGTCTGAAACTGATTTGGGTTGGAATAATCAGGGCTGGAAGAGTTGAAGAAGGGTATGTATGCAAACAGCGCTCTACCCTGGCCTGGTTTGTGGGTAACACAAAGCAATCTGTTAATATCAAGGACCTACTAAGGAGTCATTTCCCCATCCTGGCATATCCTGGAATATGGCGACATCATGACAGAATAGTGTTTACACCTGATCTTGTAAAATGGCCTCATAGACGTTGACATGACAGACGTTGTGGTCTGAAGGGGTTCTTTGGCTTTCTCTGAACTTACAGAAATTCAGGTCTTTGAGGACAAGATTTAAAATGTGTTTTAAGACTTAAATGTTTGGATTGCATGAAAGCACAGTGAGAAGCTGCAGCGGGGTGGTAAGTTTCCCATTAGTTCATCTGGATTGAAAAATGCCGAACCTATATTTTAAGAAATTGCTTATGTGTACACATGTGGGTTTTCATAATTATGATCAGTTGAGCCTTCCATGTAAACCCCCCCCCCTAAAAAACATGATTCCCAAGCTGAACATCACGTCCCCGCAACTCGAGGATGAATCGTGTACCGATTCAGGAAACTGGATTTGTCATGTTTAGGTCACAAGGCAGTCTGCTTAACCCAGAGAGAAATACCCCAGACTATAAGACATGGCAGGCACACCATCCAAATCAAATAACACTGAAATCATCATTGATTGTCCTGTTTGTTTGTTTGTTTTCTTTGCAAACTTTATCAAGGCTGACTCCTTGGCACGACAGAGACAGAATACCTTTGTCATTGCTGCCAGGTTTAGGTTTACACGTAATGGCCTTTCAATTCAATTAGGAAATTTTTCATTGCTGTGGGTCTGGACTTGGAGTGCACCCAGACCATGCAGCTCAAACAACAAATATTGGTACCGTGATAAGGGCGCACTTATGGTTTGGAAATGTTTTTGATTTTTTACTCTTCATTTAGCACGATCTATCTTATATCAGCATAACTCGTTTCCCCCGCCATTTTGATTTGCTTACGAGCAGGTAAATTGGCCTTACCATATCCCCACCCTCCTCCCCCCTCATGGCCCCTGCTTCGGTTGCCAATATTTAAGACACCTTTGGAGTCGGGATTGAACAACACAGGCTCTTAATGTTGAATATCTAAAAAACCTAATTTAAACTGGGATCAATTAACAAACCGACTAGAGACCAGAAAAGAGAAAGAAAGAAAGAAAACGATAGATGGACTCTTCACATCAAATGACCATAGCATTTATTATGGCGGTTTACGCTCGCCGCGGATAGGATTTTCAAATTTGGGCGAGGGGCCCATTCTCGGTGTGCTGAGGCGGTCAGTGAATCCACCAGACAGTCGGAGCAGGAAAGAAACACGCCCACCTCGCTCATCCGTGAATGAGAGACCTGTCAATGACGGCAACTTCACCCCTATTTAGGCCATAATATCCTCTTTATCGAACAATCGTTTTCAAAGTCGCAACCAAGACAGCCAATAGAAGAAGAAGAAGCTATCAAGAAGTTTCTCATCTCATATCCCCACTGACTGAAATTCAGTCAGAGGTTTTCTGAATCCAGCATCTAGCAGCAGCATCTTCATTGGCTTCAACACCTGGCAAAAATGAAAATAAATAAATAAATAAACAATGAACATTATAATATGAATCATTCGTGAGACATAATTTGACTGAGGAGTTATGCAAAATGTATAGTGTTTGGATTGACGCTGCAATGGTCAGCGACATGAAAATGCATGTATTTTGGTTTGCTTTAGTTTAGTTATCAGCAGGCATTCCCCTTTTTTTGTATACAAAGGCAGCAGAAGTGGATTTTCCAAATTCCACTTCCCAATTTTAATGACAACACCTCCTGAGATAATTCTACAAAGGGCCTGTCTGGTTCCTCCGCCTCCCCTGCAAGACCCACCGCTGCCATTCACTCGGCAGGACGACCGAGCTCCCCTCCCCTCCCGAACATATCATAGGGACCTGTCAGGAAATTAGTTCCACCTCAACAAGACACCCATTCACCTCCCCTTCACCCCCGGTTTTCTCCGCCATGCTCGTAGATAAGCGTGGCAAAATACTCTGACAAAGGATTTTGAAAGACAGAGCGAGAGAGAGAGAGAGAGAGAGGGAGAGAAGAAGATTAAGGAAGGAGGACGGCTGCACGGTTGTGGTTAGGGTGGTGGGGGCTGCAGGAGGGACCTTGACAGTTAATTAGCTGGAGAATACGGCAATCAGAGCGGCAGTGAGTGTTCCCTGAATGTTTCTCTGTTATGCGGCCCTCTGGGACTCGGCATCAAAATCAACAAAAAAAAATAAAATATAAAAAATATATATCTCAACAGCCCATCCACCCAAGGCCAGCTCCCTCTCCTCCTGTCTGTGTCCATTGTCAAGACACCGCCCCCCGCCCCCAACACCACTTCACTTGTTCTATTCAATGTAAAATACCTCTCCTGCTGCCTAGAGTCACGCTTTCCTCCAAACAGAGCCTTGATTGGCTGTAACTATACATTCACCCTCTCCTCCCATGGTCTTCCCCATTCACTGTTAAAGGCAATGGCCGACAGATGATGATTTTTCGTATTTGGTTTAAACATGTGAGTGTGTTTTGCGTAGCCTGCCTTGAATCGATTCCAGTGCGAGGCACGAGATGTGAGAATTACAAAAAAATACAAGCACAATAAAGCAGGAGTATGCAATACAAGGCAAACACTCCCATGGAGTTGCTGCATAGAGCGATATCCTCTGTCTTTTTTTAACATGCCCCACCCGCAGGAAGTCCCAAATCTCAACTGAGCATCGGAGAGTGTTCTGCAAATGAGCCCTATGTTGAATATTTTTACATCCTTATTGATTTCAATGAACGCCGCTCATTAAAACCCTCTTCTATTGACCAATCGGGTTGGATCCAATTGGAGTGAAGTGAAATGTGAGTGGGAGCGTGCTATCCCCACGCTGTGTAAACGAGTTATGAGGAAGATTTTGCAGTCAGGAGAAACTGCTAAACAGATTTCCCCAACTACTGAATCTAAAGAGTTTCCCATGTTTATGCAATTGCAAATGCTTGGAACTGCTCCCTATTTGCCTTCAATTCCCATATCGCCTTCCTCTAATGAATTTTCAACTCTCTGATTGCTCAGATACCGTGAAGACCACTGTTCCTGTCATTGACATGCAGTCATAATGTTCTGTTGTTGCATTTTAAGCTTTCATTACTGTAAAACTCACAATATTGTTTATAGACATAACACTCTTGTTTTAATATATAAAGCACACCATTTACCATTTCACGGAATTACTTCCTGCCAATGTGCTTTCCAGTACAAAAATGACACTGTAACAAGCCAAAGAAATCTGTTGAACAGTTGATCTTTTTTTTTCTTTTCCGCCAAAGTGTCGCGCCTGGAGTTGTGGCAAGACATGTCAAGACACTTTCTTTGTTTAACAATATGTTTTGTGGATTGTTTTTTGTAAGACTGTAAGACAATTGCTATCACAAGTATTTTTATTTTCCTCTTTTAAGAAACCGTATCAATCAAAATCGCGTCACCTCATTGACAAAATCCCATTTGCAGGATTCAAGCATTTTCATTTGATTGCAAATTTAATTGTTATTAGATGTTGATTTTTGCGATGTCTTCCATGTTATGTGATCGTTTCATTCGGAAAACAAAAATACTCTCATTCCAACAAGAACAGCATTTAAAACCTAATGTTTTACCACAATATAATTCCTTCCAAGCACTTTTCTGTAATTGCGAAGGTGTAATTTTCACTTTTATCAACATGAATCTCTCTGAAGGTTCCCTCGAGTCTGCTGAAGATGTTTGCCCATATTCCGCATGGGTGGTGGTTAGACAATATAAACGAAAGAGTGAAAAGAAATATAAAGGAAAGCAGAACGGAGCAGCTACGCTGCTGCACAAAGGTAAATGACTGGCACATGATGGAGACGTCAACAACATGCGACACGCCCACTCGCTCGCTATGAATTCTCCAAACAATCACCTGCTCTGTTCACACATACTGCTCAATTGGCCATTACGCAGACTTTATACTAGGGTGCTGGCTGGGTAAAGTCCGGTTAATGTCTGGTCCAACTGATTCGGATATTGGCGTTCACACATACAGCTCCTCCGGGTAATGTCCAAATAATTTAAGGATTGCCGTGCATGTGTGAAAGCAGATTAAGACACGTTTACGAACGAAAGATAAAAAAATGTCTTTATTTTTTACATCCATTTTTGACCCCGTTGGACTTCAAGCACATTGAGAAGGTGCAGCAGAGTGGTAAGTTTCTCTATAGTAAAGCATTCAGCGAGGTTGTACTTTCAACAGTTACAAATTACGGGAAACAAAATTTCAATCAGGCCTGGGTTTAAAAACAGAAAACCGATCCTTTCAGTTGAACAAAAAAAAATGCAATTTCCTGTAAATTTGACATCTTTCTGGAGGAAATGATAAGCGCAGCAAACCACATTTCCCATAAGTAAGGAGACATATGAGAGTGTATGTGAGTGACTCCACTCCAATTTATGGAATCAGAGTACAGCCCTCCCTCTTTGGATTTACTTATTTCTTTTTTCTCTTTCTCCTGATATTGGTAGTCTGAAATATAATAGATAAGCATATCAGGCCACTTCCTGTAGAGCATCAGCGGTTAGATAAGTTATTTTTGTTGAACGGCCTTTACACAGAATTAAATCAATCGTAAGTTGTTCTGGAGCTATATCTTGCGTCTACACTGTATGTGTTTTTCATTCCATTGTTCAAATGGGCTGACCTGAGTGCTTCAGCTCAATGGAATTTTTCACTCAGTTAAAGTTAATTGGATTAACCGTGTCCAACTGATGGGTTTACATGAGGTTGTTTCAATTGGAGAGGGACTTGGAGAGATATATACGTTTACACGTACTGTACATCTGTATCTGACAAAGAAGCATGCGGACGCATTGGACCCCCAAGCAGTCCAATTTAGGGGTGGTTACTATGCAAATAATGGTGCTCCTTCCTGCAAACACTGCCACGGGCTGATTGGATATGCATTGCAAATTGGGCGGTCTTTGGTTTTGGCCTCCTGTGAGATAATCTAGCCAAAGGGTAAAAATAGGGAGGAAGTAGAAGTAGGAAATAGACTGAGATCAAATCCAGTCAATGAATATGATGATTTATTTACAGTCAAAAACAAAAAAAAGGGTCAAGCTCCTGCTGCAGAAGACACCACGGCTCCCTTTCCCGCGGCCACCAAGCTGCCGCAGGAAAGGGAGTAATAGCACCCTTTCCCACGTAATATCACCCTTTGTCGCGGCAGCTTGGCGGCAGCAGGAAAGGGTGCTATTATTGATGTTATTATTTATAATTGTGGCCAGCAAGCCATTTGTTCCTATGCATAATAAAAAAACTTTCGCCATGTTGACGCATCAGGACAAGAAAGATTCCGTCTCCCTCCCTAAACCCTTACCTGAGGGCAGAGAGCTCCACAAGTGACACCTGAAGAGGGATTCGGGAGGGGCAGGGTGCCGAGTGAAGGGCGCACCGGCGCACCGGGGCCTGCTGCGTCCGACCCCTGGACACAGGATTTGTCGGGTCCCCAGCCCTTTCGGCGGGAAATGGCCAGGGCTCGGCTGCACCCACGGGCGTCGGGAGACGTGAGAAATCAGGCAGCTGCGCAGATGTCTGGGCAGGTGTGCGGGCACTGCTGGCGGCCCGGCCACAAATGCTTGACATTTCCCTGGATGGAACACGGCCAGATGGTCCGGGTCTTCGACCCGCCGGACCACTCCCCCTGTCAAGAAGGGGCGTGTTTGCGGACAATCATCCACCAATGCTTGGTTTGACCCGGGGCTTTGGTGGAGGCGTCACAGGTTTAGGTTTGTTGTGGGCATGGGGATGTTCACACGTATCCGGTGGTCCGGCTTGAAATTCGTTACAAGGGAAAATAGCATTGGGTACAGACTGCGGTTAGTTACCGCCTGTCGCACAGCCTGATTTTGGGCACGGATTGGCCAGGGTTTGACGCGTTGATGAGAGAGGCTGGGAGAGTGCATTCACGGTCGGTAGGGAGCAACAGGGGAACTTTCTGGCCCTGATGGAAATACTTTCTCCTGGATGCTTTGTCATAGCCCTCCTCCTGGTACTCCTGAGCAAGGGGGATGACTGTTTTTCAGCTGACAGCTTATCTCTATTCTTGAACATGTAGGAAAGAACACTGCATGGCTTTCACCTTGCACCACTATGTAGAAGCCAGAGGTGCCTCTCTGTATGTGAGTAGAAACAGGAACCACTCTGGTTCTCCTTTTCTTGAAGTTATCTAGCTCCATCAACACTGGGGATGTAAACATCTCCAAAGGGTCCCATCCCACTAGTGCGTCTGAAATCCTTATTCTGTATTGAGCTGGGTATCAACTCCCATAGGATTGGGAGGTTCTGTTCTAGTACTACCTGATATGTGAGTTTGTTCATTACTGCCAATGAAAGTGAGAAGTACTCCCGGGCCTTGAACCTTTATGGACGTCTCAGATACAGAGCACTCTACTTTGTCTCCATTGACACACCAAACCATGGCATTTGCCCTAGTGAACACTGCAGCCCTGGGGAAACAATCCTGACTAACCAAGGTACAATCACGACACAGGACTTGCAGAGCTACATATGGCCTGTCCTCAATAAATGCATTAGTATGATATACTGTACACCAGCTGACATGAGGACAGCTTAGGTTTTGTTGACATGCTGGCTTGGACTCTCATTTAAAGTGACCTGTCTGACCACAGGGATGACACACCGAGGGACCTCTGTTTTTAAACTGCCTTGCATTGGTGCTGTTTGAGCTGGAAAAACCTTGCCTAAATGTCTTGGTTCTACATACATGCTGACCCACAGTTTTACCAGATGCCTGATAATAAGCTGCTGAACTTGGTTTGGTGTGGGCATTACCTCTTGCAGAGTGTCAGGTGGAAAGGTAAGTTTGAGTCATGTCTGCTGCTTGCTGAGATGTTCTTGGGATGTTTTCTTTGATCTAGGTCCAGAGCTCATGTTGAGGATCTTCAGGAACTGCTCCATTATGATGGCATCTCCAATCTTCCTTGAAATCTTCTCCAGGGAACATCCAACCTACACCTTCTTTGGGGTCTCGTCTTCTGGCATCATGCTGCCCTCAATTCAATGCACATGCTGCCCTCAATTCAATGCACATGCTGCCAACAATTCCCCGTTGACTATACCATACACAGTATAGATTTATCTTAAATCAATGCACACTTAATTTAATGCTTGCTTCATCAACTCAACTTTAACAGCCTTAATATCAAATAAATGACATTTAACAGCAAATCGTTTAACCTAAAGAATAATAATAAATGAAGTCGACCAGTCTGCACAGCTGTACAATATAGGGTCACACCCTCCTGCAGTGATTGTGTGAATAATGAAAATAATTAATATTGACATTGTGAAATGCACTCGTGAAAAAGATTGTGACACATCCATTGACTTTTGATATTAAATTGGATTACATACACATTTGCAGACACACCTCCCTATGCAGTATGTAGTATCTATCTATTAAAGACAGAGTTCTGATACATATGAGGGCGACCACGGCAGAGCTGTGTCAATGTTGGAAAATCACACATATAGTTTAATTACATTCAACGCATGCGTGCTTTGCTCAATTAGTCTGTGACTTTATTCTCTGAATTGGAGAAGTAAATTTTCTGAGAGCTGCCTGCTGTTTGCTGCAGGCCCTTGGCTGCTTCTGCCAGGGATCGCCAGAGGTCACATCACCTCATCTGCTTTTTGGTTTGCAGCCATTACACACGCACAAACACAATCCCAGTGAGCAAAATACCAGTATACAAATAACACACACCATGAAAGAGAGGCAAAATGCACAAATGCTGGCACACACATGCATTAAAGGTGTGGTTAAGTTGATTCACCTTTTTCAAATCCATTTGACTTACTATTTCAAGATCTTGCTTTATTTTCAGTGGCATTTTGTACTTTTATGAGCTCTTGATTACTTAATTTTTTTGTTTTCCATGACTTAGAAAACAAAATAATAATAATAATAATAATAATAATAATAATAATAATAATAATAATAATAAATTTAGCTGCAGGCAGCAATACACGGGGTCCAGTTTAAGATAAGATAAGATAAGATAAGATAAGATAAGATAAACCTTTATTAGTCCCACAACAGGGAAATTTATTCAAAATTTAATCGCTCCAGCAGCAGAAAGGGGACAGCAGAAAATAAAGAGCATATCAAGTACACACTATGAACAATATAAAATATATAGAAACATAAAAATAAAAAAATCACCATAAATAGGAAACAGAGTATTAAGTCTATTGCACATATCTTGACACATTGCACGTCAGGGATTGCACTTTCTTTTTTTCTTCTTTTTTTAAATAAAAAAAATAAAAACTTGTACTTGGATTTTTTTCACACGCGTGTGTGTGTGTGTGTGTGTGTGTGTGTGTGTGTGAGTGTGTGTCTGTGTTGTGCTGGGTGCATTTCCACCCTATGGACATGGTCCATTAACTGTTAACTACGCACTTATAAACTGTTAAATATGCACTTATTAACTGTTAACTATGCTTTTATTATGTGTCAATAAGACTATATAATTGTTAATTACAGCATTTATTAGCAGTTAATATTATCATTTATTAGCAGTTAACTATGCACTTAACTGCAACTAACAGTTAAGTCAGTGCCTTAACATATAAGTGTATAACAAAGGATTTATTAACCTTAATGTGGCACTGTTCTCGCTTTAGATTCGGTAGCTGCAAAAAGCATAGTTAGCTGTTAATAAATGCTTAATAAGTGGCTCATTAAGGGTAATAAATGCCTTATAAAGGATTTATTAACATTAATAAGCCACTGTTCCCGCTTTAGATCTGGTAGCTGTGAAAGTGTAGTTAGCTGCGGAGTTAATGCTAATAAACGCTTAGTTTACCGTTAATAAATGCATAGTTAACATTTATGTAGTGTTATTAACACAATAATGACGTCAATAAGCATCTTATGAGGACGTTATTAACTATTAACTGACACTTATTACAAGCACCTTCATATAAAGCGTAATCAATGCGAAAACGAACAAAACAAAAAGGATCGATAGACAGACAGATAGACAGACAGATAGACAGATAGACAGACAGACAGACAGACAGACAGATAGATAGATAGATAGACAGACAGACAGACAGATAGATAGATAGATAGACAGACAGACGGATAGATAGACAGACAGACAGATAGATAGAGAGATAGATAGACAGACAGACAGATAGATAGATAGATAGACAGACAGACAGATAGATAGATAGATAGACAGACAGACAGACAGATAGATAGATAGATAGACAGACAGACGGATAGATAGACAGACAGACAGATAGATAGATAGATAGACAGACAGACAGATAGATAGACAGACAGACAGATAGATAGATAGATAGATAGACAGACAGACAGACAGATAGATAGACAGACAGACAGATAGATAGATAGATAGACAGACAGACAGATAGATAGACAGACAGACAGATAGATAGATAGATAGATAGATAGACAGACAGACAGACAGATAGATAGACAGACAGACAGACAGACAGATAGATAGATAGATAGACAGACAGACGGATAGATAGATTCATCATTTCATTGAGAGAAAA
Organism: Zeus faber; assembly: GCF_960531495.2. Classification (NCBI taxonomy): domain Eukaryota; kingdom Metazoa; phylum Chordata; class Actinopteri; order Zeiformes; family Zeidae; genus Zeus; species Zeus faber. The sequence continues at coordinate 6,341,330 of NC_137206.1, read as the reverse complement.
GGCTTTCATTTTCATTTGATTCAGGAATTGGATTTGTTTTTCTTATTTGCTTTCAGGTTTTTTTTGCTCGTGATATCTCGGCTGGAAGTACCATTGCGTTTGCTGAACCGTATTACAGGTATGAAGTTAATCACCCGAGTATGGCTAAAAAGAAGGGATCGAAGTAATTAATTTAATTATTTTAATGTATTATCATAATTTTAATCATAATAAGCGTAAACATATTTGAATATTTTATTGAAACTGACAGTTACAATTATTTAATTGAATGATTAATATTAATTTGTTTTTTTATATATATTTAGAATCTAATTTGTGCAAATAAAGCTTTTAGTGCAGGTATAAAACACAATTATTGCTATTTCATTATTAATGTGACAGGGATTTTGAATGACATTTTATTACAGTCAAAACATATTTAGTCACCAACATTGGGAACTCAAGCAGCAGTATGAACCTCACAATTTTCTCTATGTGTCAAAACTCCGACCTGATTTTGTTAATTTATTTTAAATGATGGGCAGATTAACCCTGGCTTTACGTTTTCCTTTAAGCTTTTTTTTCTATTCATTAAAGATAAAAAAATATATAAATGCTATTGTGAGGAGGGGGCACGTAAAAAAAGAAAATGTCTCGAGACAGCGAGACAGAGTCGTGATGTCAGAATGTCTCAAAAGAGGCGTCCTACATCACAAAGACCCAAATAAAACACACTGGACGCCTTAGCAAAGACAATTTCTGCCTGGTTTTTGAGGCTGCGTGTCCATCAACATGCAGTGTTGTCATCAAGACAATGAAGTATTTCAAACATTTCTTTATGGACAGTTAAGGAGCAGAAGAGGTTCAAGTATATACATATTTATAGCTGTATTTTTTTCATATTTTGATCCATAGGTACGACTTCATGCTGAAATTTCAATAAATCTGCTCGTCTACAAAACCGCCCGGGTTGTGTTTTACCCATCAGGCCATGCAGCTCACCGCACTGATGGCGAACGCCAGACAACAAAAGCGTCCCGCGTTTAAAACCGCCTACAGTAGCTCTCTGGTGTAGCTCCTTTCCCCATAAACTTGCAAATCGTTTGCATGAAGAGGTAATCAATTTACATTTATTCATAACTGATCTCTTTGTTTCCCTCCACCCCCCCCCCACCCTCTCTCTCTCTCTCTCTCTCTCTCTCTCTGTCAGTGTGCATAAAATAAGAAACAACAGATGGAGCGGCCAAACAAATGGGTGGAAGGAGGCCGCTGTGCCTTCGCTGCATCGGAGAGAGACAGCGAAAGAGAGACAAAGAGAAAGAGAGAGAGAGAGAGAGGGAGGGAGGAACGTATCTCCTCTTTTCCACACAAAGAGGCCAATTCACGAAAGGATTGCACAGCTTCTTGCGGCCGCTAAACCTGCGCAAATAACAGATAAAGCAAGCGTCTAATTCTCAAAGCACCCGCAAGCGGTGACAACCACCAAATAGCCTCTCGGCGCTCCGGTGATATTTGTGCGTATTTAAACTAGGTATTATTCATACTTTTGGTGTAAAATTGGCTCCTTTTTATGCAAATGAGCCTCGTCGCAAAAAACGTCCAGTTCACGAACATGGGCGCTAACGGCCACACACAGTTAGTGGCGCTGTTGCGGTCTGCAGAGAGCTGGTGGTGACCGCGTAAGACCAAGATGAAAAGCCGGCGGTGCACGTCTGTCTCCGGATCTGACCCATCCTGGCTTGTCCTTCCTTCGGGGGAGCAGTGTGCAGCCTTCGGCGACGCGCCCGGGGACCTGGTTCCAGCCTGGTTTCGTCAGACGATGATGTGTGCATGTTTTTGGCGGCGGTCCTTACTAATGTTACGTGAAGGGAAGCCCATGTGAGCACGGGGAGAACGTGCAAACTCCACACAGAAAGGCTCCTAATTGGGAGATAACCCGCTGCCGAACCCAAGACCTTCTTGCTGTGAGGCAGCAGTGCAATGCACTGTGCCCCACGTAAGGGGTGGCGTGCCCAGACTTTCCAGTGATCTATTTTGACATTATTACTGTCACGGCCTCTGTAGGTAGCGATGCCTTGAACAGGCAGCAGATGGTGGTGGTTTTCCAAAAGCAACTTGTTGAAACTTTGAATAATTTATTGCACAAAAAAGACATTACAAACGTTGACAAAGACGGTTACATCATTCCTATTGAACTCCAAAGGTGTAGAAAAAACAACTAAAAGTGTTTAGCTATTGTGGCAATTTCGCAGACCACGCGTCACCCAAGTGGCGTTTTCAGGGACCTCCGGCACAGATACACAGGCGACGGCGTAGTAGACTCACCGGTTTATTGTAGAGATTGAGCTTGGTGGAATTAGCCCAGGAGCAGATGGAGATGTGTCATGAC
>NC_137206.1:6321462-6331462 GCF_960531495.2 Zeus faber | reverse complement strand
GAAATTGCTCTCATGTGTGTGTGTTGTCGTTATTGTGTGTGTGTGTGTGTGTGTGAGGAGAAAACCCTGGTTGACGACACGCGGGGCACTGCTGATCTCTTAACGTTGCCCACTCTCACAGTAAGCTGATGAGCCTCTGATTCACCGCTACTCTAAGTATCAATGATACTCCGTAGCCACTGCATGTGAGTGTGTGTGTGTGTGTGTTTGTGTGTGTGTGTGTGCGTGTGCGTGCGTGCGTGCGTGCGTGCGTGCGTGTGCACAATTCTACGGAGACAGACTTGATGTAGATCATCCCTTGGGTTCCCTGTCTTACAGATGGCCTAGAGTGGGGCAAGCTGGCCAAGCGTGTGTGTGTGTGTGTGTGTGTGTGTGTGTGTGTGTGTGTGTGTGTGTGTCTTTGTGGGTGGTAATTCCCAGCTCAGCGCAGCTCAAGATGTGTGTGGGTGTATGAGCAAGTGTGTGTGGGTGTGTGTGTGTGTGTGTGCTGGGGGAACTGGGGGGTGGTTTTGTAGGTTTTTGCCGAGGGCGTGTGTGTGTGTGTGTGTGTGTGTGTGTGTGTGTGTGTGTGTGTGTGGGTGGGTGCTGTAGAAGCTGCTTCTTGGCTGTGTTTTGCGAGCAAGGTCCGAGCGGCCCAGGCCAAGAGGCTGAGTGGAGGAGAGAGAGGGAGAGGGAGAGCGAGGGAGGTTAGAGCGCCGCTATTGTTGAGCCGGCGCCTTCGTCAATTCGATTGAAAAAAGAAACAACAAAAAAAAAGCCCCTCTCGCTCTCGCTCTCGCTCTCTCTCTCTGCCTGTCTCTCTCTCCTGGATTAGCATCTCATTTGTTTTGCTTTCTCTGCGTCTCTCGCGGTCATCTGCTCGTTCTCCCCCCCCCCCCTCTCTGTCTCGCTCTCTTTTTCATTTCCATCCTTGAGTGTTCTCAGTGTCCTGGGGTTGGGACGGGGGGGTTTGGTGTACTTACCTACCCTTTAAAAGAATATATATATATATATATATATATATATATATATATATTTTCTTTTAACAAAACACAATAAACTACAGGGCTCAGGGCTGTTTGTATATTTTCTGTCTGTCTGCTCAATTCACCGCCGCCCCCAGCTGGTTTCAGCCAATGCAGGAAAAGCTCCCGTGTGTTTATTTAGACGTATACTTTTACGTATTTTATCTTTTCCCCATGTATTTTTTATAGGCACAAAAATTACAATATAAATAATAAACAAACAAATACAAAATAAATATGGCATATATACATTTATGATTCATTTTTAATCAAATTTACTCCACAGAAATCCAAATTAAAATTGTATTTCTGGCAAATAAATAAATAAGCAAATGCATAAATAAGTACATTCACAAACACAACGACCCCCCCACACAAACACACACACACACACACACACACACACACACTCTCCAATAAAACCAATTTCTTGTACCAAGACACCCGCGGAGTAATTGTAAATATTGATCAGGGCAAAATCAATGGAATGATTTTGGGGTTGGGGGGCGGGGGGGGCGGGGTGGGGCGGGGCGTGCGGGGGGTGGTTTAGCTTAGCTGGAGCGTGGTCTTTGTAAACGCTTCGCCAGATCAATTAGAATAGAATGGAATAAATTTGCCTTAACTTTTCATGCATTATTCATGGCCCCGCTCCAGCGTTTACACTCATTACCTTAATTTGAAAGAAAGAAAGAAAGAAAGAAAGAAAGAAAGAAAGAAAGAAAGAAAGGGTGGAAGGAAGGAACACATTGATTACTAAAAATGACCATTACCCGGGGAAAGCAATTGCGAAAATGTTTTTGTATAAATTAAATGGTGTATTAATAAATTATTATTATTATGATTATTATTATTATTATTATTATTATTATGATGATTATTATTATTATTATATTATTCAATGTTTATTTTATAAGATTCTTTTTTGACGTGGGGGGGGCAAAGAATTAATGTCAGTACAACACTGATGCAAGAAAAATATATTATGATTTGTTCAATGGACTCGGAGAAAAATGATTCATGATGTGAGAGACAAAGTCCGCCTCTCACCTCTCACCCTGTGCCCCCTCTCACAGATCTCGTTGCGGTTGGATATGGGTGAGACGCAACAGAGCCGGGGTGGGAGAACCTGCGTGTCGAAGAAACCAAGATACGCGAGTCACCCCCTTCACCGCACCCTTCCGCCGGCCCCCCGCGCCTTGCCGGCCCCCGAGTCCAGGTAAGAGGCCCCGCCCACCCTGGACACACCCACCCCTGACCGACCGTTCCAAGCCTTGATTGCACATTCGATTTTGGTCCACCTGGCGACCACTACTAGACCGCATGGACTGGGTGAGAAAGAGAGAGAGAGAGAGAGAGAGAGAGAGAGAGAGAGAGGAATAATGTTGACGGTGAGGTCACGTTTGCTTTAACTTAAAAGTGACTTTACATGTTTGTTCGTACGTTGGCGCGCTTGTCGCTAACTGCAGCACCGGCTGTATGAAGCATGGCTTCAGAGGGAATAAGTCCCACAGAGTCCCACATCTTTTGAAGTCAATTGATTGGTCCAGAAGTATGATTATTGAGCGAGCTTCGAAAAAAGGAAAAAAAAAACGTCTCTATTTAAAACAATTTTCTATCCTTAGATACATTTCATTTGCGCTTATCAAATAGAACAGTAGCAGCTGTTTTGATTGGCCCATGAACCGACAGAAGATGTTCCAGAAGACATTTTTCTTTTCTTGACCTAACGTTCCTCACATTACTGTATGCTCGCGTTTCGTGCACAGCGTTCTACTAGACGTCCAAGACGATCATTTCCTTCGCAATTTCATCAGGTTGTAGTGTTCTCCATTTCGGGAAACCTTACAAGTAGAATTCACTTTACCCTCTTGGCAGATCATTTTGCATGAATACTTTGGGTTCCAAATCCTCCTTTGTAGACACTGATAATGTTGCAGTCACACAGCTAGGCCAAGCAAGTGGGCAGGGAAAGGCTTTTAAATTAAAGTTATAGATGTGTATACATATGTATATGTATATATATATATATATATATATATATATATGAATGAAATATTATTTGCCACAATTCACCTGACCCCATTACTCCCTCACCTCAGACCCCCACAAACCCCCTAGACATCATGCATGTTGGCTCGGATTGAAATTGTGCACTGTTGTTGTCCAATTTCTCGTTTTCAGGGGACAGCCATTGATGGCCCCCGTCTTCAATCAATGCCGCCGCCCTGCTCTCTCTCTCTCTCTCTCTCTCTCCCTCTCTTTCTCCCTCTCTCGGCACACGAGAGGAACTGTTGATTATAACAGCGGCGACTGCGCCGGCGCGGCCCGTCGCGATTGGCGAATGGATCACGCGGATGACGCCCGCCCCCGCCCGCCCGCCCACTCCCCCGTCCACCCCCACCCCCGCAACCCCCGACTCTCCTACGTTACCGAGCAAGACTCTCTTCGGCGACGGGTATTCTTGGGTGGATAATACGGATCACGTTGTTATTGCTTAAGAATACGCGTAGTCGAGGAGAGTCCCCTCTTCGCAGCGACCCTTCCCCAAGCACCGCCGCCCGCCCGCTCGCCCGCCTGCCCGCACTGCACCTCGACGCCCACCGGTGGCCCCTACGCCGAGGAGGTTGTCGGCTCGTTTAAAAAAAGCAAAAAAAGACAAAGAAAAAAGTGCACACCGACGAACTGAGCGAGGGAAACCCACGGCAGCGACCGCCCGCTTGGGACGAGGCCGCCGAGCCGGTCAAGGACTGTCTGGTCGGTGAGGTAGCACCTTTTGCCCGGCGCGGAGATGGACGACGGGCGCGTGCATCTGGCCCACGCCCGTCTTGCGAGCCTGTTTTTTTTATTTATATATATATATATATTTTTACGTCCTTCTGCCTGTCCGTCTTGTCCGTGCGCTGAGTCCTCGTGTTTTGTGTTTGTCTCCCCTGGAGAGTGATGTCATCAGCCCGCTGTGGGTTTTCCGGCAGCGTTTGTATTTTCACCTCTGAACTTTGTGGCGAACCAAAGCTTGTTTCACGTAGACGCGTGCTCACCTGTAGAGCAGGGCTCATCAGCACAGAGTTCATACAGGCAACCTTGCACGAAATCTAACAACTTTCAGTGGCTGTTTGTCCGTTCTGGATGATTCCGCTCAAAAGTACCCCTGAGATGACCGATGCTAAGTTCTAAATGGTATTTAGATGGACATAAACGCAGTTGCAGCTGCAGAATAGCTTCCAACGGCGTCGCGTTTCACGAATAAATTTGAAAATCCAACAATTTCTCTGATTCCATAAAAAGCCAGCGAGTGACGGGACAATGGCCTTTTTGTTTTTATGTCTTTATTAATCTATTCCCTCAAATGAGAGGCTGATTTGCTGGGGCTGCGCCGACCCTAACCCCAACCCTTACCGTCGCCCCCTCCCCGCCCGTCTCTCTTGCGTGCGCGACTTTCAAAATAACGTTTGCGACGCGCGCGTCGCGGGGACAAAACAAAGCGCCGTGTTCCGCCACGTGCAGCCGGTCAACGGCTCAATTTATTCATGGAAGACAGGGGCCTCCAGATAAACAATTACCCCGTGGCTCAAACGGTCTATAACCAGCTTTTCCATGTTGCAAATGCGCCATGAATATGGATCCCCCCCCCTCCCTCCACCCACCCCTCCCTCCTCCACCTCCGATGCACGCATTCTGAACCTTAACACCCATGTGAAATCCATTTAAAACATCTAACAGGATCAACTTAGCCCACACAGCCAGGTCCTCACACATGTCACCCCCCATTATCACACACCGGAGATGTTCCCCTCTCGGATGAGCCCGGATGAATCTTTTTTTTTTTTTTTTTACGCCCCGCACTTAAGCCGGTGCAGAATTCATAATGGTCTTATGTGTGGAAGTGATTCCTTTTTATTTCACCCTTTTTTTTTTTTTTTTTTTCTCAACGTCGGCGCTATTGTGGCGTACGCTATTTCGGCAGCCATTCCTTCGCAAAATTGATGGGGTCATTTTAAATTCTCACTGTCCGTCACTCAGGCGCACACACGCATGCACAAGCTCGTCGTTAATTGCGATTATACAAATGATGCGGCGCCATTACCATTGCAAATTATCGCCGTCACAATTACGCGGGTTTGGGCTCACTATTTTGTCGCGCACTAATATGACGTTTGGGAATTGGGAATCGCAGGAGAGTTAAAAATAAATACAGCTAAAGCTAAAATTCAAACGTGTGCGTTTCGCCGGTGGCCCCGGCGCGGCGCGGCTTGTTTTCCCGGTCGTTGTTTCATGTCGTCATTTTGTGCGTCCACGCGCCGGCGCATCGACCCGTCTGCTGCTGCTGCCGGGTCTGGGATGACGCAGCTGCTTTTTTTTTTGTGGCCGCGCTCAAGTCGTTATGTTGCCGCCTGCCTCCCCCTTTGCTCATGTACTGTATGTGCACCGCTCCCCGGCTGTGTCATGTGAATATGTCTTTGGCGCCGCTGTCCGTTTGTTTGCATCGCAAGGCATGTGTGTTGAAATTGAAATTCAAGTTGTTTTCATGGAGCCGATTGGGATTGGGCCTGGAGGGATTTTTCTTCTCAAAATTCAAAACTTGTTTTCGGAGATGATCATTGTATTTCCTACTTGGTCATTTTTTTGAGTAATTGAAGAAGTCCTTGTCTCAGCGATTTCTGAACTGGAAATCGAGTCGACAGCTGAATGTTTGCATGATGGCGATTTTTTTTTCCTCTTCTCAAAGGGGAATAGCTGATAGGATTTTTAGATATTATGTATACGCAAAAAAAAAAATCCTTTCCCTTCCATTGGCTGCTAAGACATAACTGTCATATGTCACATGCCTGTCTCACCTAACCCGTGTTGATGTTTTGCTCTGTAATAATCTGTGACGGTGGTCTACCAATTTAATTTTAATTTTTGAACGCTTACCCGGGAGATGATCATTTCGAAAGGATTCTGTTTCTCATTGTGCATGTGCCTTAACTTCCATCAATAAAATCTGGCATCAGATTTGAATCATTGCATATGCCTTTATTTAACATACACATGCTCGGCTCCACACAAATAGAGGCTTTTACTGGTGCGTTCCATGCTGCAGCTTTGCCTCAGACACCCTCAAAGAGGCCTTCATTCCTTGTTGGGCGAGAGGAAATATAAGAAATAATATTAATATTGCTGGGACGCTGACATTTTTAAAAGGTGTGTTAGAATCAACCCACACATACATTATATATTGAGGCAAATATTAATAATACAAGTAAAATAACATTGGGTATGTAAACAACATCATATCACTCATTATGTTTAAATATTTCGATTTTACTGACAACTATAATTGTACCATATGTTTTGCCTGTGGTTTTTAAGGTTGTTACATAATTGTGTGAGTTAATTTTAAATTCATGTTAGGCTACGCTATCTGTTGGCTTATATTGTGCTTCTGCTGCCACAAAAATAATCTAATATAATCTAATCTAATTCAATCAAATTGCAATCTATTCTAATCTAATATAATGTAATTTAATGCATATTGCATTAAAATTGTAATTGTTATATAATTTCATCAAAAAAATGGCATAATCTAATTGATTCCACTATAATTAAATTTATATAACACATTTTAAACTAGTAGAATATAATGTTTATAATTATTATTTTTGTTGTTATTCATCTTCTTCTTCTTCTTCTTCTTCTTCTTCTTCTTCTTCTTCTTCTTCTTCTTCTTCTTCTTCTTCTTCTTCTTCTTATTATTATTATTATTACGAATAATAATAATAATAATAATAATAATAATAATAATACGTTGGATTTATATACTACATGTACAATATTTTAATCAAAATAACATTGCATAATCAAATATATTGTAATTGAGTAAGTGATTTAATGTAATCCATCTAATGTGCTTCAATCAAGATAACATGTCATAGTCTAATGAATAATTTTTAAATTGAATCCCTCATTTATTTCAATTAAAATCAAATACAAATACATAAAATCTTATGTAGAGAAATATAAAAATAAACACCTCACCACTGACATCTTTCTCCCCTCAAAATAGGACGTCCCAATTTCTGTTGGATTTTGTCCTGAAACAACTACTACATAATAGTAGTTTATTTTTTATTTTTTATGAAAGACCAAAGACGGCCCTGACAAATCTAATTCTATTAATTTATCTAAAGTGTTTTTTTTTTAACCAAACAAATATATATCTAAGAATGTCAAAGACATTTAAATTGCCACATTTAGGAAAATGTGAAATACTGCCAGAATTCATTGAACCGCCTTATTGCATATATACATGACAAGTTAGTTCAACCACAGCAGATAGATAATCTGTTGATACTGTATGTTGCCACGGCTACATACCTCCTCTTATCGCCACATGCCAGATTACCATATTACATTGGATTTAATTTAGCCCGGCAAACACCCCAGTGCCTTAATACATTTTATCTCTTGTAATCCTGTTAAAAACCACAGTAATTAAAGCCCCGGCACCACTACCCTCCATCCCCTTCTGGAAAAAAAAAACTGCCAGATGGAAATGTAAAAAAAGGAACACACTTACTATCACATTTTTTTAATTTAATTTAATGACCATGTAGTCACCGGCGCAGCACATTTGCGACATTCGGTTTGAGCAATTAGTCAATTAATCAGTTATTCCATGTTTATCTCCTTTTACAAGGCTTCAGCGGCTTTTCTGGCACAAAGTCTGCGGCGAGCCAGAGCCACCAACCCTCACCCTTCAGAGGCATTTCAACGTAACAGTGATAAATGTGAGCGCATGTGACGAGGCTCAAAAAGTTTCCCGCGGGGCTCAGCGGGAGCCTTTCCAGACGTACGGCGTGATGGCGTCCGCACGTGCAAACGGAAACTGTAAAAAAATAAAGGTTGCTTCAAATGGCACAAATAACAAATTTGCCGCTTTCATTCAATTTGCTAAAATGGATGCGACGTGACATCGCCGTTTGCTGTTTTTCTCTTAATGTCAACTTGTGGAAGGATGACATTCTCCGCGGTAATGACGGCTGCGTTTTGCTGCGGTTCGCAGCCCGACGGCAAAGGTCTGTGGCTGTTGATTCGGGGCCTGTTTTTAACACTGCTCATAAGTTATTTAGCACGCTATCGGGAAAATTGACAGTAATGACGGGAAGGATGCGGCCCGGGCTAATTTGGCACAAATGCCACAGGAAATATTTTAGCCTCTGCATACTAGTTAATTATGCATGGCCTTTACTTTTGCTCCGATGGCCTGAAATTGGGCTCCGTAAGAAACAGCAAAACAACTTACAACTAATGAATTGTGGAGATACTAAGAAGCACATGCAACGTTTTGAAGATCTTTTTTTTATTTTTTTTATTGAAAGGAACGCCTCCGTTTTTTTCGATGCGGTTGTGAAGGAGTTATTGCGCTTATTAATTATGAATTATTGTAACTGCTACGACGGACAGGCGCCGAGCCCTAACCCCATCTCCTTTCGCTAACCCAAACCCTAATCCTAACCCCGACGCTCAAGATAAAATGTCAAAAATTTAAAAAGTAATTTCGCGTTAATGAATACAATTTCAAGATTGATTTGAAAGGTGTAATATACACCGATGAGGCTGTGCTGCGGCCTCAAGTATCTGACCCCCCCCTAAAAAAGGCGAAGACAGTTCCTGTTGTGGCTGGACGTTGCCACGGTAACGTTCTACTGCCGTGTCGCTAGCATTCTGGGAAACGTTTACCGCGGCGGCGAGACATAACGTTCTGGGAGCTGATCTCGGCAAATCGGACCCGGCGGCCATTTTTTAAATCAGTTCAATCAAGCTCCGCCGGCAGCTCAATCAGCCTGGGCTTTGTTGATCGCCAATGAATCATCCGTTGATCATCCCTGTTTCATGCTTTACTCGTCTTCCATATAAATTCACTGGGCACCTTGGGAAGGTGCACGCAAGCCTCTGGAGAGTTACTTCAAGATGTCTATAGCTGTACTCACGAGGACTTTTAGAACCCTAACCCCTTTAGAACCAACCTCCTGGTTTATATTTTTAAGGTTTGCCATTGATTGTGTATGGGGAGGGGTCAAAGCCAAAAAACTGCCCAGCGCTCTCCCACACGCACCCGCCCAGCCCTACCTTCCCCTGAGAAGGGTGATAACAGCTACTCCTCCCGGTTCCCACCCCCACCCGCCCCCACCCGCCTGGAGCAGTGCAGTGTGGTCTCTGCCATCAGCCCCGTCGGCCATGTTCAGCCATTTGGAAATGGGCTGCATCCCCCCATCGCCTGTTTGTGTTTCCTCTCTGCTTGATTTCTTTCTGTCACACTATCAATCCATCCATCCATCCATCCATCCATCCATCTATCTATCTATCCATCCATCCATCTATCTATCTATCAATCCATCCATCCATCCATCCATCCATCTATCTATCTATCTATCTATCTATCTATCTATCTATCTATCTATCTATCTATCTATCTATCTATCTATCTATCTATCTATCTATCTATCTATCTATCTATCTATCCATCTCGCGATCTCTCCACCCTTATCTCTCTTTCCAGGCATATTGACTCTACTGATGGACTCGGTGGACGTCATACAGACAAAGAAATCGGCAATTACCATATGACTGCTACGACTGCTACGACTGCTACGACTGCTACGACTGCTACGACTGCTGGGCTGCAGCTCTTCCTCTCAGCTCTCACAGGATGTCATCTTTTTCTTTGCGTTTCAGGACGTTCGTCTTTCATTTCGCGTGGCGTTGTATCGTTTGACAGTCCTTCGACCGTCCAACGAGGGAAGCAATTAAATCAAATGAACGGATAAATAAATGAGTGAATTAATAAACGGCGGGTAGACGCTGGATGCTGGGGAGCCGGCGTTGCTCCGCTCACGCCCTTTTCTGGCGTCCACCGCCCCGGCCCTTTAAATACGGAGCCGCTATGAAATGCATCCACATCAGTGGCTTGGAGATAGGGGAGCTAAGCAATCTGTTTAAAAAGCAATCTGTTC
>NC_137206.1:6246462-6311462 GCF_960531495.2 Zeus faber | reverse complement strand
CGAATCTTTTGTGTAGGTGTTCTTAAAGGAGGTTCGTGATCTACCAAGCCGCGCCTTTTAAATGCTGCTCGTAGTCACAGCCCTGCTGAGTGCTTTGCTATTACTGTTCTGCTGCCGGTTCTCACCGTGCCAAATGGGCCTGAGTGTAGTCCAATGGGTAAACGTTTAACCTTTAAACAGAACTTGTTAAATCTCTGTTGCTCTGTTTTAAAAACAAACAGTAAACACAATGTAGTCAGACAGTCTTGCTACGCTATACTGGGGGACAGTACGGTGGCCAGCCGTGCATAGTCACCATGGTTTTATTGGCTCTGTTGCACTTCCACCAATGAGCTCTTTCAGGGTTAGGGTTTGGCTTTGGGGAGCTATAATCACAAAATTAATCTCTGCATAGATTTTGAGAAAATACCTATTTTCCCTAAAAACAAACAGAAAATCGCATTAACTCTTGTCGTACTATTTAATTGCCCAGCCCCTTAGTGTTCTTTAACAAGTATTATGGAACTAACAAATTATACACACCCTCAATAAGAAATGGAATGATGATATTTTATTATATTAATTATTATTATTATATATAATTATTATATTTAAACATTTTTAACTTATAATTACAGCTGGACTAATTGTGTAACTAATTTGTAGTGCAATTAACCGCGGCCACTGACATTGGCCGCGAACTTGAACGTGCCATAACGGGGGAGGCGGGGCAGAGCTGGCACCACAGTGAACGGTAACTCGGAAGAGTGAAGTAGAAGGGACGCGGAGAGACGCTCAGTGTGTTTTTATTTTAGATTTTGATTTATTTTAGAGTTTACTACTTGTATTAAATGAAAATGAGTGAACATCTGCTCCGTAAAAACACCCGCCCCGTCCCACTGGGGGCGCAACCCCACCGTCTATCCGGAGACTTTTACGCCGTTTCCAAATGGAACGAAAGAGAGAGAGAAAAAAAAAAAAAAAGTTCTGCAAATACTCTTTGCTTTATCATTAATCCTGAACACGGTACTTCATACTAAATAGCTGTGAAACTAACTGACTGACCTGCTGACTGACCCCCACCCTGCTACTGTGCTGTGGCAGAGAGACGACGCCTCCCCCCTGAGATGTCACCAAAAAAACAAAAATAAGTTTTTAAACCGCCTCGATTTTTCCTGTTTGTTTGCCCTTTCTGCCTGTTAAAGAAGGGGTAAAAAAATGAAATCGCCTCCATGAGCCCAAGATTGTGAATTCATAAACAAAACCTGATGGATGCTCTTTGAAGAACAGTCGAACCTCTCATCGCTAATACCCGGCTCAGTGCAAGGGTCTTTACAAGGGATCTACGCTGGCATCAGTGTCCACACAGATGAATGTACAGCAAGTGTGTGTGCATACGTGTGTGTGTGTGTGTGTGTGTGTGTGTGTATGTGTGCTAAGCGTGATGACGTACAGGTGGTTTACGCTGTAGGATCGAAGGGGCTAGGAGGGGTCCATCGAGTGATGCCCCCCGTGCCCGCCACCCCCTCCCACAGGTCCGGCTGGTGGGCCACCTGAGAGGCGTGCCGAGGCTCCGGCAGCAGCTGCTGCTGCTCGCCAGCGCTTTCCTTCTTGACACATGGCTGCCCCGTGACCCCGCGGCGCCTCAGGGGGATCTTCCCCCGCGCGACGCGTACACGGTGCACGCGCGGCCAAGCGGTAGAAGCCACACGCACACGTCCAATGGAGAGCAGTGTTGCCGGAAGGGGCTACTGTAGGTCGGGGTGTGGTTTTGTCTTTTGCCACCGCTCGAACTTCTATGTATTCATTATATACACACACACACACACACACACACACACACACACACACACACACACACACACACACACACACACACACACACACACACACACACACACACACACACACACACACACACACACACACACACAATATGTGTGAATGTGTGCCTGCGTGAATGTAATTCAAAGACTTGGTGAACTGGTTCCAAATACAAATATTTTTTGAATTTGGAACCAGTTCAGCTAGTCTTTGAATTACATTTGGGCTTACAACGCAAGTGTCAATTCAAATTTTTTTGCAGTCTCATTTTCATTTCATTAATCTATTTGACAGTTACACATTAAAGATATTAATATACCAACCCAGCTTTCCAGTATCCAACTTTTACATGGCAAACAGCATCTTGGATCAGGAATGAGATTGTGTTATATCTCTGTAGACTGTGTTATATAGTGTGTTATACTGTATATATATATATATATATATATATATATATATATATATATATATATATATATATATGAGTGTGAATTCCACTAGTATGACATGTTCTGTTACATTTTGTGTGATCCTACCATGTTTCTGTGGTATTTTTTTTGTTATGGCGTATTTCGTAACTACTGTATTCGTGAAGCTTGCGTGTACAACATTTATTTCTTTCTTTCGCTCCTCCATACGATGGTGAAGTTGTTTGTATAACTCATATTTCACATTTGTAATGAATAGCAATTCATAATTTATCCCTTATGAAACTTTACTTTTTTAATGCCCTGTAGATTCCCTTAAAGTCTACATTTTCACACCGCACAATGTATGTATTTTTAGAAATTGGTCAGAAATCAATTACGTTTTGTTAAATAGAAATGTACCAAGTGACGGGTCGCTAAATATATTCTTTAATATGCGTTTAATATAGTCTTTGTTCACAATAATCTTAATCAATAACTAGAGGGGTCAATCTATATTATGTAATGTTAAGTGCAAAAAACACAATTTTCATCACAGCCAGTTTGGTCTGTATTTATTTTCCGAGCAGATGCTAAATGTTGAATGTCTAGAACTCTCTTCTGCATAACAATTACAATTGACTGTTTTGCTATACTTGGACTCTGAATACAGCTCTTAAAATTCATTTAAACCTTGTCACCCTTGCGAGAAATAAAGAAAAACAAATGTGGTTGATTATTTTCTGATGAAGAAAAAAAAAAAAGAGGAAAATTCCAGGCCAGGATTTTTCCATGTCGAGAAATACCTTTCTGGTTTCTATGTAAAAGTTATTTCATGAGCGTACTCATAGCATTATTGCATTTATACAAATTAAGCTTTTATTTTTAAAAAAATGCAGTGTGTAGTACTATTGCTAATATAAAAAAATAAATATATAGAAATAAATATATCCATATATCATATACAGTATATTTATGTTGAAATGTATTTTTATTGTGATTGTGCATTGGTTAAAATGTTGTATTAATATATATCAATTACAATAAAGAATAATAAAATAAAACACTACATACATTAATGTCAATATCAATTCATATTATGTTATTTTTTTCCCCTCCAACACTAGTTAGCTTTATGAAAAATGGGTCCCATTTAGACTGCAGACAATTATTAAGTCTCAGCTTATGGAATGCAATATGGTCAGCATATTCTGTGTCTGTAATTACACTATTACAGCACATTTGCTAAATTGGTTGGCCAGCTAATCTTGTTGAGCCATTTGCCTGAGGCCTAATTCCAGGCAAGGTGATACATCCTGCTACCAAATCCTTTCTTCTTCTTTTTTTTTTTCCTTTTATGAAGCAACGCTCCTCTATTCATTACGCGACCTGGGCCTCACGCTCAGAACGGGAGGATGTTATTATTGAGACATTATGTAGGAGCTTGAGTCAACCATGTGTGATGGATATCTATTCTTATCTCCTGCTGTAGGACTCATATGGCATATATTTCCATAAGGCCAGTATATTTTTGGTCACATTGTGGAAAACAGACTCAAAATATAGCTCCAAATATTAACATTCACGGGTCCTAAGATAAGATAAGAATTTAATTTATTAATCACTAGGGGAAATTTTAGTTAAATCTTAATCAAAGTTTTAAATCAGACATTTTTCAATTTTGTGAAATGCTGGTATTTATGGGCATGGAACAGGGCTTGTTGAAATTATTGACAGATAAAAACTGAATATGTTATAGTATTCAAGGATTTATCATGCCTTGGATTTTTTTTTATTGAGCAACTGTTACAATAACCATCAAAGGGGCATATCAATTTAACTGCAGCAACACATTTTTGCATTTAAAAAGATATCTTGTTGTTTTTCCACCTTTGAGCATTCAAGACAATAGTTATTATATTTCAAAGAGTTAGTTTCTACAGGCAGCATACTGCATACTACTATCTCAATACAATATCAACAGTTCAACGATTTGTTTGCTGAGAAACGACTCATTTGATTTCTAAGTGTTATTCAACGAGCATGGCTGTAAAGCAGACGATAGAAAAAAAATGGATGACAAACATGAAGAAGCGGTCCGTCAATCAAAAGAACCACGTCCACAAATATATCTATGGCTTCTATAAAGCATGATGTTTATGATCTTAGATTTCACATGTTTTTTTGTTGTTTCTCTTGATAGTCCTGCGATCATGAAGAGCCGCACGCTGTGAGTGATGCATCATTTTGGGTGAGGGTCAGGAGCACAGAGATATTTTTTATTATATCCAAGGGTGAGATACAGCACTGCTTATGGCCTGCTTGGCAACATCATGCGGCCCTGGGAAAAGGGCAGATGACATCACTTATGATCACAGTCCATTTAACCTGCCGTGGATAATGTCAGAGTTGGCGCCAGACAAAGATCAGCACCACGGGGGCATTCATTTTCAATGAGGGCGGTTGCACATTACACCGTGTTCCAAATTATTATGCAAATGATGTTTTTCTCTGATTTTCCTAAATAGTCGATGCAAATGACAGTCAGCATTATTTTCAAGCCATCAACCGTTAGCGTATAATTCTAATGTTATTGAACAAACCTCCCAATAGTAACAGTATTTTTTTCAAAAATAAAAAACTCAAAATGCACTGTTCCAAATGATTATGCACAACAGAGTTTCAAAACATTTTATAGGTTGTAAAGAACTGAAAATGGTCATTTGTTGAATGTGCAGCATTAGGTCATATTTACTGAAATCAAAAGCTAATTCAATCAAAAACATGTTATCAGGCCAAGTTACATGTGAACATAGGAGCCTTCTTTGATATCACCTCCACAGTTCTTGCATCCATTGAACTTGTGAGTTTTTGGAGAGTTTCTGCTTGAATTTCTTTGCAGGACGTCAGAACAGCCTCCCAGAGCTGCTGTTTTGATGTGAACTGCCTCCACCCTCATAGATCTTTTGCTTGAGGATGCTCCAAAGGTTCTCAATAGGGTTGAGGTCAGGGGAGGATGGGGCCACACCATGAGTTTCTCTCCTTTTATGGCCATAGCAGCCAATGACACAGAGGTATTCTTTGCAGCATGAGATGGTGCATTGTCAGGCATGAAGATGATTTTGCTACGGAAGGCACGGTTCTTCTTTTTGTACCATGGAAGAAAGTGGTCAGTCAGGAACGCAATATACTTTGCAGAGGTCATTTTAACACCTTCAGGGACCTTAAAGGGGCCTACAAGCTCTCTCCCTATGATTCCGGCCCAAAACATGACTCCGCCACCTCCTTGCTGACGTGGCAGCCTTGTTGGGACATGGTGGCCATCCACCAACCATCCACTACTCCATCGATCTGGACCACCCAGGGTTGCAGGGCACTCATCAGTAAACAAAACTGTTTGAAAATGAGTCTTCATGTATTTCGGGGCCCACTGCAACCGTTTCTGCTTGTGAGCATTGGTTAGGGGGGGCCCAATAGTAGGTTTACGCACAACTGCAAGCCTCTGGAGGATCCTACACCTTGAGGTTTGCGGGACTCCAGAGGCACCAGCAGCTTCAGATACCTGTTTGCTGCTTTGTAACGGTATTTCTTCCTCATTCTGCCGTTATCTGCACCAACCCGTCTGTGCTCTGAATCAGCCACAAATCTCTTCATGGTACGATGATCACGCTTAAGTTTTCGTGAAATATCTAATGTTTTCATACCTTGTCAAAGGCATTGCACTATTTGACGCAGCAGAGAGATCCTTTTTCTTTCCCATGTTGCTTGAAACCTGTGGCTGCTTAATAATGTGGAACGTCCTTCTTAAATAGTTTTCCTTTAATTGGGCTCACCTGGCAAACTAATTATCACAGGTGTCTGAGATTGATTTCAGTGATCCAAAGAGCCCTGAGGCACAAAACCATCCATGAGCTTAATTGAAAAACAAAATTTTTAATGTTTATCCAGCTTAAATCCAATTTGCATAATAATTTGGAACGCGGTGTATTTTACATAGGTCTATGACAGTGCTATACCTGTGGTAGTAGTTATAATAATATATCACTGCTAACATCTTTAAACCCTAAAGCTTTGTGCAGACTCATTCGAGCAAGCTGTGAATGATCAAGTCCCGAACATTTTTAAGGCCTTGCTTGGAGATCTATATAGTATGTTATACCATACATTCATAAATGTTAAACAATATATTTATCAATGTAATAGCACATCATACCCCAAATACCAGAGAGTGACACTTGGTGGAGAAGGTGCCGAGGGTGGTGGAAGTCATAAAAATAGCCCCACATTTGGTTTTCAATTTCCTGTTGGGATGGTACATTATTGTCAAGAGGAAATGGTAATAGGCGTCTTTCAATGGACTTGCAGCAATATTTTCAAACAGTCATAGTCAGGGGCATAGCTAGGATGTAAAGACATCAGGGCCTAAATCCAAGCAGGCACCTGCCATTTCACCACTCGAGGCAAACTGTCGATGGGAGCAGTGAGTGACGGAGAAAGTGTCCCCATTACGCACGGTACATGTGTTGTGTTCCATAAGGAAATAAATTGAAATAAAATAACCTACATAAAAAACAAAAACACACTGTTTTGGCACGGGGGCCCCATCACTGACCGAGGACACAGTCGGTACCGTCAGAGCGGAGCGATCGGGGCACAGCCCTGGCCCTGCGGGGTTTCTTATTAGATCGGGGGCTATTCATTAAACATTCGGGGCTGAAGCCGCGGTCGCCCACCCCTAACGACCTCCTGACGACGGATTTATAACCACTTTTAGAAATCCAATGCTTTATAAATCTCAGGCAATTGTTCATCAATACACCAGCATGTAGCTTGCCAACTATACACTGAAAAACAAACATAACATTACATCATTTACTCCTGCCCAATGCCTAATTTTGTGAAACAATGTATTTACTGGAAGCGCAGAACTGTTTAAATTTCATGTCAATCCATCCATCTATTTTTATGCTGATTATCTGGGTCATAGAGGCAGCTTTTTTAGCAGAGTGGCCCAGACATCTTTTTCCCCCCAGATTTTCCTGGGGCATTCAGAGGTGTTCCCGGGCCAGCTGAGAGATATAATCCCTCCTCAGTCGGCCCCCAGGGTCTCCGCCCAGTGGGCTGTGCCCAGTAACACCTCCAAAGGCAACAGGGGGGCATCCCCCATTCACACACCCATTCACTATACAGTCCCCTCCTCCATCCCCTACTCCAGCAGCCACTCAGCTCTCCTAAACGGGACTGGTATGCCTTCCACCATAACCACCATCATTTCCTTTCATAGACTTAGGGTAACAATATGAGTTGAGATCCTAAACGACCTCTGTTACCTTCTGCTGCTGCTGTCTGTAAACCCGTGTACCTTGGCCTTTTAAACATCAGATCTCTCAATAACAGATCCTTTTTATGTCGTGATTTTAACTTTTAATAATTTGGATCTTTTTTATCATCACAGAGACCTGGTAAAGTCAGGGAGACTGCAGTCCCCTTATTGAAGCAACCCCCTGCCCGGATTTCACATTCTCCACCAGCCCAGGCTCTCAGTGTTACATCATTTGAACATCTTGATTTTATGCTTAATTCTAAGGACCCTATGATAATTTTAATAATTTATAGACTGCTGACCAAATAATGTTTTTAACCAAGAATTTGCTGAGTTGTTATCTAATTTTATGTGAAATTATGACAAAATTCAGATTTTTGGTGATTGTAACATACATGTCTGCTGCCCCTGCCACACTTTTATTCCTGATTTTAAGGATGTTCTTGACACTTTTAACCTCATTCAAGTGGTATGAGAATCTACACATTTAAGGGCCACACCCTTGACTTAGTACTATACAGTGGTCTCAGCCATGAAAAGGTTGAGACAAAGGATATCTGTGTGTCCGATCACAAAGCAGTTTCATTCAGTGTGGGCTTATCCCAATTTTTTATCACTAACAACAATCCTGTCTTCCGCCGTGTTTTAACTGTTTCCAACTTTAATGTAAGCAAGTATTTTTTCTGAGCTTTTCAATGCTGCTTCTACGCCTTTAACAGCCTTTTATCCAGATTTTAACACAGAGGAGCTCGTCTCCCATTTAAATGACATGTGTTTGACTGTCCTGGACTCTGTCGCCCCACACAAGGACAAAAAGACAAATAAAACATTGCAGCCCTGGCTAAATGAATCCACCCAGGACCTAAAGAGAGACTATAGGAGGAAGGAACGGAAATGGAAAATGAGTGGTTTAAACGTATTTTATGAGAACTGTAAAGACGTTATGCACAATTATCAAAGGGCAGTCAAAGAAGCAAGAGCAGCTTTCTTCTCTAACCTCATTTTTGCAAACCATTCCAACCCCAGGATTTTCTTTAAGGTAATAGACCCCGTCATCACCCCCTCCCCCTGCCATCATGATCAGGCATCACCAGAGATGTGTGAGGAGTTTTTAAAGCTTTTTGCAAAAACATCTGAGAATAAAGACACATTACAGCCCCTGACCAAGCTTTACATGCTAGTAGGGTCATTAAGGGTTATTTCACCAGTTTTGAAACATTTTTACTTGAAACTCTATCCCACATGAAATAAACCACGTGCAGCCTTGATTTTATCCCCACCACATTTCTTAAAGAGCTGAATGACACAACTGGACCCAGTTTATTATCTATCACACATACTGGAGAAAGGCATTTTTCCTTCTGTTTTTAAACATGCTGTGGTCCATCCTCTTTGAAAGAAACCAAACCTTGATCCCTCTGTTCTTAACAACTTTAGGCCCATTTCTAAACTTCCATTTCTTTCAAAGGTTTTTAGAGAAGGTGATATCAGCCAAGCTTTCGGCCTTTATGTGTCATAACAACATCTTTGAGAAATTCCGGTATGGTTTTAGAGCTTTACATAGCACAGAAACTGCCCCCCTTAACTACCAACGATATCCTTTTAGCAGGTGACATGGGGGAAAGTGCAATCTTAATTCTTTTAGATCTAAGTGCAGCCTTTGACACTGGAGATCACAGCCTTTTTATTGACCGTCTTAACACCTAGGTTTGCATCAAGGACACTGCACTTGCCTGGTTTTATTCCATCATTTTAGAAAGAACCTTCAGAGTCTCCACAGGTAGCGACTCATCCTCCACAGCTCAAATTACTTGTGGTGTACCGCAAGGTTCTATTTTAGGTCCGATTTTGTTTTCAATCTATGTGCTGCCTCTTGGCCAAATTATCCAAAGACACAATGTCTATTTTCACTGCTATGCAGACAACAAATAGATGTACCTTCCTCTGAGACCTGCTGACCCGCTACTGTTTGTCTCAATGATATCAATCCTTGGAGGGCAACAGAATCTTCTTCAACTCAGTTTTTCAAGATCAGAAATCATGCTGTTCACTCACCCAAATTCTACCAGTCATATTGACAGTGGCCTTGGCACTCTGTCCACAAATATTAATGTAGCAAGAAACTTGGGAGTACTGTTTGACCCAATGCACTGTCACTCTTGACTTAAACTTTAACAACAAATTTAAAAAAATGTCCAATCCTGCTTCCTTCAACTGAGAACCATTTCAATAATAGAACAAATTGTATCACACAGCGACCTGGAAAGGTAATCCACGCTCTAATTTTCTTACGACTAGACGACTGAGACTCCCTCCTTTCTGGCATCAACCAAGAGTCACTCTCTCGCCTCCAACTAGTTTATAAAGCAGCAGCTCGGCTTCTTACCGGTTCCAAAAGACACCATCACATCACCCAATCCTGGCTTCTCTCCATTGGCTCCTGTTCGGTTCAGAATGGATTTTAAGATTTTGCTGATCACTTTTAAAGCACGTCTGGGTCTGACTCCAAGCTACATAACAGATATGTTGACCCTATATGAGCCAGTACACAGCCTGAGATCCTCGGGCGGGGTTCTCCTGGCTGTTCCAAAGTCTAGACTTAAAACTAAAGGTGACCGCGCCTTTTCTGTCCCTCGACTTTTGAATGACCTGCCTGATGAGATTGGGCTAGCAGAGTCAGTGACTTCTTTTAAGTCACTTCTCAAAACCTATTTCTATGGATCTGGATCCCCCTTTCTTTATCTATAATATATATCTATATATTTTTTCCTTTTATTTCTTTTTCTCTTATTATCACATTGTATCTACTGTTTTTTGATGCATTCATTTGAGTACTGTTCATTAATGTTCCTTTGCCTTTTAATTTCAAGATCTGAAGATTTTATTTCTCTGTCAAAGAACTTTATAAACTCTGTTTTTACATAAATAAAGTGATTATTATTATTATTATTATTATTATTATTATTATTATTATTATTATTATTATTATTATCAGACACCCAAACCACCTCAACAGGCTCCTCTCACTGCAGAGGAGCAGTGGCTCTACTCTGAGGTCTTCCCGGAAAAACAAGCTCCTTATCTTTTCTCTAAGGCTTAGACCAGCACCCCTGCAGAGGAACCTCATTTCACATCCGGCAATCTCAAAACGTCCTCCTCCCGCACCAAAACCTTTGCTTCCACAACCGCTGCAGGTGCGGTCCTTCTGGCCTGCCAGTACTCATCTGCCAAGTCCCGAGTCTGACCCCGTTGACGCCCCCACCAGGCACCGACCACCTTCTGGCCACACGGCAGCTTTGAAACGGGTCCAGGCGTCTACACATTATTGGCCTACTGTGCTGAAGAATCTCCCCCAGAGGTGGGAGTTGAGATCTTTTTTTTTTCACCGCGAACCCTCACTCCCCATTTGGGCTGCACACACTACCCATTTGGGCTGCCGCCATCTAATCCATAGATGGCTCTTGTCCACTATTCACCCGAGTGTCCAGAAAATATGCTGAAAATATGACGCTCTGATACCGACGACAAGTACCGTCGTGAGTTTCCCCGTTACTGACCGTCCTATGACGAAGCGCCGCCCCGCCTTTGTGTGTGGGGTGAGGACTCAGGGGGCTGATTTGGGGCATAGGCAGCTTCTCTTTCCCACGCGCATGTGTCATTTCACTCCTCCGTCAACTGTTAAAACCGGCATTAGCCAATGCAAGCCAGCATTACGTGTGAGTAAAAGTCACGCGGTAAACACATTTGAAAGTAGGAAGGCAACAAAGCAAAAGGCCAAACAAGAACACATTAGGGGGACATCACAGTGAAAGCACTCTGCCGCGCTTTTTGGGACCTGAAAAGAAAATTCTACTGCACTGCAGCTCTTTGCTACGTCAGGATCGCTCAATGGAAGGGGGCAGACAAACGGCTAGAAAGTGGAATCAACATCGCCAAATGGAGAGAGAGGATACAGAGAGGCTATTGGTCAGACTGTGCCAGTGTGTGGGAGGCTTGGTGCCGAGGTCGCTTTAAGGCCTGAGGGAAGAGATCGGTCGAGTTCTGGTACGGAGGGGTGTGCAGAAAATGTAGAAATGATTGTGATATGTGTGTGTGTGTGTGTGTACAGTATATGTGTGTGTCCTCAAGTAAGAGGTGCAGAAAGCCAGGCAGGTTGAGATGGACCCTGAGGCTATGGTACTGCCTGGACAAAGCCTTTATTTAGCTTGAGGCAACAGGCAAAGAGAGAAAGAGTGTGTGTGTATGTGTGTATGTGTGTGTGTGTGTGTGTGTGTGTGTGTGTGTGTGCGTGTGTGTGTGTGTGTTTGTATGTGTGTGTGTGTGTGTGTGCGTGCGTGTGTGTGTGTGTGTGTGTGTGTGTGTGTGTGTGTGTGTGTGTGTGTGTGTGTGTGCGTGTGTGCGTGTGCGTGTGTGTGGCTGTAATCAGTGTCAGTGTCTACAAAGACCCACACCCAGCCTGGAAGTGCCTCCACCGACCTGCCGACTCCCCACTGGGCCCATGCCAGAGAACGAGCCTCGTCATTGGACCAAATCTGATTGGTCGAGGGTCAGGATGAAAGTGCAGAGAGACAGAAAGAGAGAGGACGACGGATAAAAGTGTCAAGAAGAGAAAGACACGTCCTTTACAATCCCTCCTTTACAATATAATGAGGAAGCCAAGTTACAGAGAATGAATTAATGGCCAATTTCAGCCCGTTTTACTTCTCTTTCCCAAACCAATTGAGAACTGTCTTGATTAGAAGCCCTCTTTTAAGGTTTTCTCTTCGCTGTATCTACATTTTATGGTTTAAAATGAAACACACATTTTATTATATAAAAATCAAAAGATGATACTGTATCACACGCAGAGAAAATAGAGACCAAATCCCGTCGCAATTACGAACAGAGTGGTTGTCCAGTGGTCAGGATTTCTCTTTGTTTACCTGAGCATAAAACGCACAGCAGGGCGGCTCTGCAGCATCCGTTGCCATGGCGATCCCCCCGAAATCGAAGAAAGCCACAGCGATGTTCCAGGGCAAACCCGGAGTTGGGAGAAACTTATCCCGCTGATGCCAAAGGACGACCTTTCAGATGCTCTCGGAACTAAATCAGTCGTAGTTTGAGCTTGGGCTGTGGGGTAACTTGTGAGCGACTTCGAGACTCGAGAGCAGATGTTTCTAAACCGATGCTGTTGTGTTGCACTAGGGGGGGAAAAAAAAGGAATGATCCGTCGCGCTTCTTTCCTTAGGCTGCGCTCCTTTCTCTGACTGCTACTACAGGTGGAGGGAGTGGAACCCCCGAGAGCCCCCTCCCGTCTTCAGGTTAGTCTCCTCCAAAATGGTGGGATATGATGAACCACGTCATGAAATGTGATAATTGACCATTTGTGGCAGTATTTTATAATAATAATAATAATAATAATAATAATAATAATGATAATTATTATTATTATTATTATTATTATTATTATTATTATTATTATTATTATTATTTCTATTTGGTAGTAATTCAGTTCAGTTCAGTATAGTTGAGTCACAATGCAAAACAGATTAACATTTTTTCCCCCCGTTGAAGTTGATCCATTAATCCCATTTTGCTCGCTTTCTCCATTTAGAAGCCCCCCGCCCGGTTCCATTGTTTACCAGAGGTTGGAACTTTCTAACGAGCCCTGACGCGGCTCAACGGCCGGCGTGGAAGGAACGAAGGGAAAAAATAAATAAAAATTTAAATCAAACGACAACAACAGAAAAAAAACAACTGGCCAGCGAAAGCTTCAACCAGGGGCCTAGGGGGGAAAAAAAGGGTAAAAAAAAGTCTTTGTGTCAGCATCTCCGGGAAATCGGTTTTCTAATCTGTCTACTGGTAAGAGATCTGTCCCACGCACCCACACACACACACACACACACACACACACACACACACACACACACACACACACACACACACACACACACAAACACACACACACGTGGCTATGAGGGAACTGTTGCTGATTTGGGGGTTTTGGGCTCGGTGATAGACCCATTTATCATCAAAGTGGTTGTGCGGGGTGGGGGGTGGAAGTCGGTCGGGAGCACATCACGTCCCTATGAACTAGTGTTGCCTCGCGCCACCAGCTCACCGGCTTTTGTAGGCCTCTTTGTCAGTGCACCGGCTTCCATTATGTTCACTATATTACAGTTCAGCAGGTATCTGCATTGCTGAGACATTGTACATTCTTCTAAAAAGCCAATATGATTAGCTTAAGAAAAGTCAAAATATTATATATATATTTATATATTTATATATATATATATATATATATATATATATATATATATATATATATATATATATAATATAATTATAATTCTTATAATTTCTATATACAGTTAATAAAGCTTTTAAGAATAATAATTATAGTAATACTATATTAATAATAATAACAATAATAATAATTATTATTATTAGTATTAATATTTTTTATAATATTATTATTATTATTATGATTATTATTTCTATATATAGCTTTTAAGAATAATGATTTTGTTATTAATAATACAAATATAAAAAATATAAACTAATAATAATAATAATAATTATAATAATAATAATAATAATACCAGCCTTAATATTCAAATAACAAAGATCATTTTTTGGGTGACAAACTGATGTGTGATTGGTTAATGGAAAGTGGAAACTGCAATTTATAAGATCTGTTATTAAGAGACTCCCGCGTTTATGAGGTGAAGTCAGTTATTTTACACCGCACTGTCAAACCAAGTGTAATTTGTCGAGTTAATTTAAAAAATGCCAAACATCCAAGGCTGCAAGTATGATGTGAGAGTGGCTTCTCACATAACCCATGACCTACAAAAATTAATAATAGGTGTGATGTTTGGGTGAGCTGACCTTTAAAATATACAGGATAAGTCAATAAGCCCGGAGCGACGCTTGCTCGCTGATAATGTCTGTGATACGCTTTAAACATTAACCCGCGGTTGCCTTTTATTGGAAGTCGCTCTGTAATTCAATTTCCATTATTCATTTGAATGTCACATTGAATCAAATGTCAATCACAAGTAAAAAAAAAAGCAGAAAAGAAGAAAAAAAAAATCACACATAACTGGAAATGTTGCGTCAGTCAATTTAAATAGCATTTTCATTTATGTATACTGGTGACTTATTTTGATGACTTCATTTTAATCTCAGTTTGGTTCCGTTTCTTGAGAAAATACTTTGGTTTCACTTTGATAATATGTCAGAAATTCAATTTTTTCCCCATTAATTTCCGTTTTGTTCAATCAAGAGTAATTTTGAGTGTGAAAGGTCACATGTCGGATGGAAGTGCATCTGCTCGCCATGACTGCGTCACCCTTTGGTTTTAAACACAACCATCATTGCTTTTCTTTTTCCGAGAATCTTGCCGAAAAAATTACAATTAAAAAAATGGCAATGTCCAGAAATACAATTTTTGCAGCATTCATTTTCAACAAATGAGAGAATGAGAGAAAAGTCCTTTATACAGTGTTGACAAGGTGCGCACAAACTGTCTTTAAGAAGCACTTGAAGAGCCAGCTCTTCAGAGAGTACTCCTCTCCTAACTTACAATTACTTAGCACTACTTAGCAGTATTTATTGTTACACTAATGTCTCTGTCGCAATGTAGCTTGAATGTTATTCTCCCTTCTAAGTCGCTTTGGATAAAAGCGTCTGCTAAATGACTAAATGTAATGTAAATGTAGAAAGTATTTAAAAACATGTATTCAAATACGAAAATGTATTAATTTATGCTGAATATGGTGACACCGAACATTAAAAATGTCATTATTTTAGGTGACTTCATCATTTAACTTTAGATTGGATCTCCGAGGTGAAATCTCAGAGGGTCGGCGCTTTTCTCATGCGGAGTCTGACGTCTGGCGAGTTGTTGGTGTTTGTCAGGTTCAGTGTAAAGCCATCTAAAAAACATGTGACTCGGCCTTCCCCGTATTGCTTTCAACCGCCAACTAACGTCCCAGGTTGCCCAAAGATCTACGACCTCGCGCCATTGTCATTATACTGTACATCCTAATTTAATAATCGACATCGACATCATCGTCACCTTCGTTGCCATCACGGCCACCATCTTCCTCATGGCACAAAAGGATCCATCACGACGATGTCCTAGACGGACGCCCGGCCGGGAGGAGCGTTGCAGCCGGTTTAATAACGTCCATACATTATCCAACTATGATTGATTTCCCTAATGAGGGGAATAAAGGCTCGCGCAGGAAGGTTGGAGACTGTTTAATTTGCTAATTCAAACAGGGTCGCCCCACCTGTCACTGCCAATAAGGTCACATCCCCCACGTATCCCCTGCCAGCCCATGACACGGATACTCAGAAACTCATGCACACGCACGCACGCACGGACACACACACACACACACACACACACACACGCTCACAGCTGCAGTCGGAAGTACGTGGTGGCACCACAAACGCCCTCCTTTTTGGGGCTTTTCCGCTGTTTTTTTAGTGCAGCCCCCCCGCGTGCTGGTGTACATATTTTGTTTTGGGTGAGTCAAAGGCTTGAGTCACGGCGGCGCGTGGGGGTTTTTCAGGGGGCGGAGCTGCATTTCCATTTGGGGTGTGGTGCGGGGCAGCTCGTGGCTTTCTTCACACAATTATCAACGTAAATCATCATAGATTCCACAGACGTGGACGCCCATCACTTCTACTATCTCTATCTATCTATCTATCTATCTATCTATCTATCTATCTATCTATCTATCTATCTATCTATCTATCTATCTATCAAATATTTTTATCATATCACGACAGATATTATGGAAATGATGACAATAGATTAAAAGCATGTTTGATAAGAGAGAGAGATCGTTTAGTTTGATTTCCATATGTATTGCAAAATGCAAATAATATATGTCTCCATTTGGCAGAACATAGTAATTATAGCCACTTTTGGAATGTAACACTTTCCAAAATTCTATATTAAATTACACATTTTTATTTTTTTTAATTATTTATTTTTATTTACATTATTATAAAATTATAAACATGTATAATTATGATAACATTTGCTTCTTATGTAATGTAAATTAATAGAAAACATTATTTTATTGTGTAATATATTATTTTATATTTTTTATATTATAATTGAAGACAATACTATAAAAATATACCAATATACATTATATATTTGTCACCCAATACATCAAGCTTCAACAGTTTTTTTGTGGCATCAAATATGATATAACATGAACATGAACAAATTGTTCATGATTTCATTGAGTGTGATGTTTGATTATTTAAATAACCAATATGAAAAAGTTCACTTACTAAGTATATATACACACGTATATAAATATATATATATATATATATATATATATATATATATATATATATATATATATATATATATATACATATATATATATACTGTATATTTATCATATACTTTATATCAGAGTCTTATTAGAATTGTGTGGATCATAGCAACTACTTTTGAGAAAATATTTCTTCAACTTCTTTCAGTGAAAAAAAGTTATGTCGTAAAGGAGAAGACAATTCTATTGAGATTAAACTCCCCAACAATGCTCAAAATACCCTGTGCAATTCTAGAAAAATATATATATATTAAAAAACATATTCCATAGGTCAAAGTCATATATATCATATATCATTTATATCAGTCATTGACAATGGTATTAAAAATGGACAGCCAGCCAGCAAATGCTTACTGTGTTGTACTGTCGTTGACTGTCATGGTACAGCAGAGACTCACATTGGGAGGCTTCAGTTAGAAGTCCAAAGATTGGCCGAAAACATTTTTGTAGAAAATCTAAATTCTCCACAAGAGGCTAGTTGAAACTGAAAGACAGAGGCTGACGTCACACTATACACAGCAAGGAAGACATTTGGTCCAATTTCTCACAAAACCTTTGTCCAGTATAGTACAGCATAAAGTACAGATTCAGCCCAGATTCTCACCAATTTCCTCCAGCAAGGAGAGAGCTCCGGGCCGACTGCTCGCTGCTGCTGTGAACTTCCTTTCGACGCCTGAAATGCAGAGTGTTTTTCTTGAGAGTGACAAATCAAAACCCGACGCCGAGATCCTTCCATTCGCTGTGAAGCGCCGCTTCGAGTGGGTCGGGGGGTTGCCAGGTGAGAACTACAATGCCTTGCGCCGGAACATGACAGAAAAGATCTGGGCCGACTGAAGGGGCAGACCTGCGGCATCAACACGTCGGGTTTCCGACGCAGCTTCACAGACGAGAACACGGCCCGCAGAGCCGGTTCCCTCACACAGCTCGACGGCACCACATGCTTCCAGGCCCTATTATGCGTCTCCTTAGCGTCTATATATATATATATAATGTTACAACGGCAGATGTTTACAATGGGCGTGGCCAAAGTGTCAAATAATGAGGTAAATCAACCAGGCTTGTCTACTTTCAGCGCCGAATTTCTTTATATGGTCACCTGCTCCGTTGGATTCTTCGAACTCTGTCGAAGTGTTTATTTATTTTATTCTCAACCTTGGAGCACGGCAACCAGTGACGGCGTTTCGGAACCAACCTTTAAATCTGCCCTTGTGCCTCTAATAAGAGGGAAGGTTCAGCAGCTGATTATTCCTCGCCTCAAATTTGTCGGGAAACAGATTTCAGTGCACTGATGAGGTGAAATCAGTTGACGTTTACAGAGCAAATTAAACAGAGCCCAGAGTAAAGCTCAAAACCCATTAGGCTCAGAACGAGGGGCTTGGCCGCCCATTCACAATAGAAGATATACACACTGAAAACAGCCCGTTTTGGAACAGTCCAGGTTTTGAGGCATGTCGCAATGGCTCGAATGCATAATCTGAGTGGTATTTTCAACATTAAAAATATGTTTTGGGGACCTCAGAGACCTATTAACATGTGTACAGAGGAGCATAATAGGTCCAGCCAATCGCTCCTGCCCTACACCTCGCCGGGAGTGATGAGCAGTAGAGCCCAGATGCCCGTGCTCAAACGATGACAAATAAATACACAATTTAAAAATTAAATCTCAGAGTTGTTTGTGAGAACTGATAATCACTACGCCCTGGGGATAGATAATAAGTCAAAAGTCAAAAGCCAAAAATGAAAGTCTCCGACACAGACGCCATGGAGGAAGGCCTGTCATGTCCCTTGGACTTACCACACAGCCGCCACTGATGCAACAAAATACGGGCCACGGAAAAGAAAGCGCTGTCCTTGGTTGAACTTCCTGCCTCGTGGGATGACAGTGGGAGCCAATGACAAGCTGAGGCAGAGAACGGAGGATTCCCATCTGGTGGTGGGGGGCGGGGCGGGGCGGGGCGGGGGTGGGTGGTGGCAGAATGCATTCGGGGAGTCAAATCAATCTCACTAACTCAACTCCACAGCAAGCTTTATGTGTGTGTGTGTGTGTGTGTGTGTGTGTGTGTGTGTGTGTGTGTGTGTGTGTGTGTGTGTGTGCTCTGAGATTTTATGTAGTGAATGTGTATTCTTGCATCTGAGCATCGTGATTGTCTCACGTGGGGAAAAAGAATGCCTTCATTGGTAAAGCAGTGTTTGTCAACCTCAGGGAACAGGCTGGGAATCACCGCGGGGCAGTGCAAGGCTTTATCCAAAGACGTACTAGAACCATCTCACGCCCGGAGATTTTATACATCTTTCTACTCAAAGTGCCTATGTTGCATTTTCCTTAGAATCCAACACCTCGTCCTGACCAGAAATATGACGCCACCGTGCCTCGCCTTCTCAAGGGGACTCCTTGATTATCAACGAGTGGAGCGAGGTCGTCGTCAAAAATGTGACGCTTATGAGAAAAAGATTTTGACACAAACTGAAAAGAAACTGAGAAAAGATGTGACAGAAAGTGGAATCTCATGAAAAACATGGTGTTGCTGTGGACGCAGGGCCCCTGGCACCTGAAGGTTGCGTAATTCGACAAAAAATCACCACCGACCTGACCGCTTTGGTGGTTTCCTGTTCCTTATATGGTTATATGGGGGGTGGTGCTGAGGACGCCTGCCCCTTTGCCCCTTTTTATCATATATATATATATATATATATATATATATATATATATATAATTTTTTTTCATGAGGTCCTCGGCGTGCAGGTCACGAAGACGCTTCCTCACTCAACTCTCTCACGCCCCACACCCCCCAAAACGGCTGAAACCTCAGCTGGCTCGACGGGACGCTTCTTTGCCTTTTTTTTTTTTTTTTTGGAGCGTCTGCCCCTCCCAAGGTCTCTGCATGGGCCTGGGTGGTTTTCTACGTTAGAATGCGTTCCACGGGTGTCGAGAGGGTGATGGTGCACATTTAGAGAGGAACCACACATGGTCCGTCAAAATTGGTGGGTACTGGCCTGAATGATGCTGTACTCTGAATGAGCACGTACAGGGGTAAATACAGCAAACCACAACGGAGGTGTCAAAGCGAAGGAACACAGATAAATCTTAGATGGTTCTCCTAAGGGGGCGGGGGGGTTGGCGGTGGTTCACTGTAACCATAAAAAGCTGTGCTCTTGTCATCCTACAGGTCGTCCACAGGACAGGGTTGCTGCAGCAGTTCCTGATGTTTTAAGAATGAATAAAGGGTTGCATTGCAGGTCGAGAACCTGAACTCCGCCTGCAGACCAACTCTGTCCTGGATGCAACGGCAGATAAATGCTCTGTTGTACGTCCAGCATGCTGAAAAAAACGGTTCCCCGTCCGCATCACTCCAAGAGATGGCAAAGGACACCAGAGCCAGGTGTCGCGGCCAAAAAAGATGTCCGCTCTCTCGTAACCGGGCCATCACAGGGACGTTTTCGTCGCACGTTTCGCTCCAAGAATTTGTTTCCGTCGAGGGTGAACGCCTCCCCCCTTCAGTTCCCCTCCGCGTCACCGTTCACCTTTCCCGACGCTACGATCCGGCCCCCCCCCTGGTCACTGGGGGTCGGGGCGTGGGGAGCTTAGCTCAGCGCTACGGTTAACAGGGATGAGCCGCAGGGGAAGTCACCCGCTCCAGGGCCGAGGGCGCGGAGTCTGAAAGCAACCTGGGCGGCAGCAAAGCAGGAGCGGGAGCCGGCGTCAAACCTTTCATTAGCCGCTCATTCGGGGAGGGGGGGGGGGCTGATGACAGCCACGACGTAACCTTCTCTCTCGCCGGGCGCTATGCACTCATGGTGGCGGTGGTGGGGTGAGGGTGGAGGGGGGGGGCGCTTAAACGGCTCCCGGCGCCTTTGTAAAAACGCCTTTAGAAATCTCACAATAATAGCCGTCTTTGGCGCAATTAAATCGTCCGTTTTACTTTTCCTTTTTTTTTTGCTTTTTTTTTTGCTTCCCGTGGCCTTCACCCCCGACCCCCCCCCCTCTCCCCCATCCCCCCCTTGTCTCCTCACGGGGGGGGGGGGGGGGGGGGGGGGGACAGGCGAGAGAGAGAAGGGGGAAGGAAATGTGTGTGTTTTCTGAGCGCACGTGCCCGACGCAGACCCCGGCAAAGGCGAGACGGAAAGGAAGAAAGAGAGTGAGACAGGAAAGCAGAGTGTGTGTGTGTGTGTGTGTGTGTGTGTGTGTGTGTGTGTGTGTGGTAGGGGGGGGGGGGGCAGCAGAAGAGACAGGTCTTTTGTGTGCTTTGCGTGTAGATTAATTAGAATCCTTCTGGACTGCCATTAGAGCTCATTAAAAGGACTCACAGCCTCACAGCCATCAAACAAAGACCCCCCCCCTATTCCAAATATCGCCCCCCCCACCCCAGACTGTCTGTTAAACTGACACAGAGTGTGTGTGTGTGTGTGTGTGTGTGTGTGTGTGTGTGTGTGTGTGTGTGTGTGTGTGTGTGTGTGTATGTGTGTAGTCGTGTGTGTGTTTGCACCCTTGCCTACTTGACCGCGCGTCTGCGTATTTTTTGTGCGGAAAACTGTGATCAGTATGCAAATGAAGCCTTATGCAAATGACTTTGAGTTTTTTTCCTCCCTCCCTCCCTCTTTTTGGTGGTACCAGGGGTAGGCTGAGGCTAGGCCCCCCGCGGGCTCCCCTCCGAGCTCAAGCCCCCCCCCTCCTCGCTCGCCCGCCGGCGCTCGGCAGAGGCGGGAGAGGAAGGGCTGCGACCGGGACTCGTGGACCCAAAGCCTGTGAGTCCAAAGAGTGTGTTGGGGGGGGTGGTGAGGAATTAGTAGCAAGCGGGTGAAATGCACTGGAATTATTGTGGGGACATACCGTGAAGGAGTGGGGGGGGGGGCGGTAATGGACAATTGCAACGGCAGCACCAAGATCCTTCCGTAGACGCACAAAGGACAGGCAAAAAGGAGGATCGTCTCTTTAATATCGCCTCCCACTCCATCCCATTGAAGCATTTTCATGGCGCTCACGAGCAGATGTGTTAAGTTATGACTCCAGTCATAATGTCATTATAGGCGTTATCACCCAAGTCATAACGTTAATGACAGGGGTTGAGTTATATTCGTTGCGCTCGTAAGATATTGTGCTCTGTTTACGCAATTCAGGAAATGGCACACTTGCAATGATTTGTTCGGTGAATAGTGCTTTAAATTGTTAGAAATACCCTCCTTTGGCAGTTAGGAGACACTTTTTGCTCAGGAAATCACAGTGTCAATGTGCGTGGTTGCCTGCGCGCTGTTGTGCCTTATTTCCATTTTTTTATTCTTTGCAAAATATCCCACCAAATGGGACGGTTAGTGAGGCTTAAGGACTTTTTAGGAACCCGTCCTCTGAGGGCCCCGTCTGCACACACGGACGCCGGCTTGCAGCGGTGGAGCCGGCCGATTACTCTTACTGCAGCCCTGCTTGGAGTCGGCTTTTAATCAATCGAAAACAATCATCCCTTGGCTTGTCATGGAGTGTGTACGTGTACAAACAAGCTAAGGACTCTGAGACAGAGCTCGAGCAAAGACATTGCTGTGATCCAGGGTCGGGCTCGTTACGCAGAGAATGTTATTTGTCGCTCATTATTCATTCCTCTTTTCCAAAGTGATAGTATTACTTTACTAACTTCTCCCTGCCAACAGAAATTCCTTACACTACTCATTACATTCATTTTCCATTACACCCCACAAAATTGGCAATCGTGTCCTTTCCCGTCAAAATTCAGACTTCAGATGTGCGCCTCTGTGTGTGTAGTACACAGTGTAGTGCGTAGAGACGCTGATGTGATGAACTTACTGATGTGGAGGCGGGAGTGAGATCAGCAGCGGCCCCGTTCAGCTCAGAGTGCATGTGATGCGGACACGGTGTTCTAGCGCCTGCAACAAATGTTGAGCTCATGCAGTTATAAAGTCAAGTCTCTGGATATCCTTCTCATATACGAGTCCTACTGTCATATGGAACTATGACGGTGTAAATGCCAGGGTAGTAGCCAGTCTGCAGCGGACGTGCGCGATGCACGCGACCATTAGGAAAATGAATCAGCAAAAGTAAGGTTGAGTTATTTTTTCGGGGGTTGTAACTGGAAGATTATTACTGAAATTTTACTCGTTGCCGGGGAAACTGCCCAACACTGCTGAAATCCCTTAGGTATCCATAGCCAAGGCTCATGACTTTTACATACATATGTTTACGTTATACAAGTTCCGAATGGAGCCCCAATGTTAAATGTGAAGGATTGTTGTTATTCTGCGCTGTATTGCTGTTCTGTTCGGTGTGACTGTCTTGCTGTGTCGTACTGTTGTATACTGTACTGTATATCTCCATACACACTATCTTACTTTATTCACATGCCACTTTATTGCACATATCTGTATATAAAAAAATCGTATCCCATATACATTGTTCTATTTCCTTGTATTTTGTACCCCCACTTCGTATTATGTATTTGATTCTTATTTTATTTTTATTTTATTTTATTTATTTTGTTCTATTCACTAGCTGCATTACGTTTTAGGAATCAATCCGTTTCAGTTAGTTGCTAGGTAGGAATTAGGTTAATATTATGTTCGGTTGAGTAACTATTGTGCATAATCTCTGGGTTTGTTGCAAAGACATTTCACTGCATATATGTATGAACGTATGTATATGAATGTGACGAATAAACCTCTTGAATCGTATTTTATTGGTATTCATGCACTTCCGGGAAGAATCGTTTAAACAATCTCCTTATTGAAGAATAGGAAACTCCCATTATAGTCACACGTTTTGTAGTGTATTATTTTTTTACACGTTTGTGAGTAACAGTAATATCACATTTTATTTGGAGCTTATTTGGGCAATGTAGGGTAATGATTGCCACAGTGGGTTGCCAGTCGGAAGTGGCGCACACATGACTGTAGCATGAGATGTAACCAAAGTAGCTCATTTGTGAAAGTGCAAAACAATTCCAAAAGTCATTAAAACCCTGAAGAACCTGATGAAACGCACAGTTTGTGTAACATACAAACTCTCTCTGACTATAACGGCAGTTTCTCATTTGGGAAAAAGGTTTTTAACATCAAGGCTTAAACAAGGCTTAAAGGCTGCATTTGAGCAAAGAGAGAAGTTGCAGTTTAAATTTCTCAACTGTGAAGCCTTCGGTGACGTTGTGCAATCGACATTTCCAGATGACGGGAAGCAACATTCTAACAAGGCCTGGGTTGAAAATTAGCGAGCCAATGCTTTATACCAGGGACTGCCAATCTCAGGAAGAAGCGGATAGAACCTTGGGATACGATAATGCTTGGCTCCTGTCAGCGTGGCTGAGTAGGGAAAGAATATCAACAAACCTCCGACCAACAGTTGTTTTTTTTTGCGTACTGCCGTATGTTGGTTAGCCCTCCCACACATTTCACTTGAACGCACACATCCAGTCAATCAGTCAGTCATTGAAATGAAAATGATCAGTAGACACTGAAATACACTGTACAATATACTGCCAAACAACTTGATGTCACTGCGGTGTGAAAGCAGGTGGTGTATTCGCCTACTCAGCCCCCACCCCCTGCCCACTTCTGTGTGTCTGTATTTGACAAATAAAACTCAGGCTCAGCCTTCTGATTTCTCTGTCAGTCTCTCTCGTCTCAATCTCGTCTCTCTGCCTTGAACTCTTCGATCACTAGTTGGGTTATTTCAGCCCCACAGACCCAATTCCTCCTCCGGTTCGTCCAGTAGTGAGGATGGAGCCCCCCAGGACTGTGAAGTTTCCCTTCTCCTCAGCTTTGTTTAGCCTATGCTTTGTTGTCAAAGGACCATATGGGATTAACAAATACAAAATGTGGCAAAATCGCTTCGAGCGATCATTTTTAGCGGGACGGCCAGGCGGTACGGAGGTTTCAGACAATATTGTTGTTGTGAAATCCAAACAATATGAAACATCTAAAAATGCGCAGAATGTGTGATGTTTCTCTGCTATGAGCGTCCGCGGAATAATATGGATGTACGTTTTGTAACAAGAAGCAGAAAATTAACCTGACAACATCAGGGGCCTGAACCTGGAAAAAACAACATTAATTTGAAACATATGTGACATCTGTGTGATCAGTGTTATGTATAATAGATACAATTAATGGCAAAATTTGATAGATCAGATCCATCCTTGGAAAATCTCCATGTTCCATTGCGCACATAGTCGAGCAGCGACTCAAGGAAAAGGCATTGACTTTAACGTGTTTCAGTCTGTGGTCGGTGGAGACCTAGAGATCTGGCCGACATGAATATATGCATGACTGCTGATATTAGGCCGCTACAGCTTCCCAGCAGAGTTCTACCGGTATCCTGGAGGTGGTCGCACGTGTGTGTGCAATCCTGCAGCCCCAGTATCAAGAGATTAAAACACATGTGTATCTGGAAGCCTTCATAGTGGATGGACACTGTATACCTGCCTATGTTGTCAATATGGGAAAGTATTTATTGTGAGGCTATACAGCAACCGCACCTTCATTTGCATTAGGACTCCCACAGGCTCTATTATTTCCATATACAGTCAAGCCCCGCTTCTCTGAACCTCACCTATTTTTTAATCCCCTTTCTTCCCGTTACTAGGCAATGGCGGCCACACAAGCGTCATAGCTCCCCACTGTCAGAAGTTACAGGTACAGTAACTTACTGACGGTTAAGAGGTTTGTCTCCATCAATGTGTAAATATACAACTTGGATAGATTTAGCAACAGCTTCTAATGCTTATTCATTCAGGTTTCTATGATCCGAACATCCCAGTATCCCAAATGGCCCTAATCCCTGTAGTATTCCTAATTGGCCCTAATTCTGTAATCCGAATTCAACAGGGATTGTCGCCATAACTCGACAGGAAATTGTCGCCAAATTACCATTGCATCTGACTCAAAGAAAACTATGATTTTTACTATGTAGTTTTCTGGTTTATATCAAAACTGCTGCTAGTGTCATGGTCATCTGGACTCATGATGGCGTACCATGACATCTTTTATAGCGATTAGGTGCAGTGTATCGTATCCTGTACCCTAATTATATCTTCGCTTGGTTTCAATGCAGACCGTCACCTCAGTTTCTTGCACCGTTATAGTTAATATTGCTGCACCCTGCAGCTGTTTCTCCACCCCCACAACCCCACACCCACCATTGCAGATCAATATGTGGAAATACCTCCAATCGATCCCGTTACGGGGACTAAACAGCGAGAAGCATGTGGAACGCCCCCTTCACTGTTCACAAGGTTTTTCCGACCTGCACGTTCTCCGGTTGATGAGAAGAACTTATATGTTTTATTGGCTGGTTGGGATAGACAGGCAGGCCCCAGACGTTGCCTTTTTCAGGAGGGTTTTGAATTCGGAGAAGATGTGGAATATTGTTTTGCAATTGATCGGTCGTGCTAAGTACAGCAGCGACTTCCGGGTCGATACCAGTCCCATAAATGCCCTGAGCAGTTGATAAGCTAGGGTGGATTCATTTGAGAAATAAGTTGCTAATTGCCCGTGAACATAGGATTTTGCATTTTTTTTACTTTACACTGTTCTGTGTTCAGTTCCTTGACATCATTAAAATGTGATCCAAAAGTGAAAAAGTGAATCATGTAAATCTATCTATCTATTTTCCTTGAATGTTTCCCCACTTTTTCTGCACAAAGAACCTGTAGGGCTTTATTGGACCGGTTGATGTGAAAAAATAAATAAATAAATAAATAATGGTGGAATAGATAAAATATGCAATAACAAATTGGTTAGGAGAATAATTTACAAATATAAGTAAATATGAACTCAAATTGGTCCCAGACACACTTAGGGCATAATAAATAAATGGAGACCGCAATTATGAGGCCAATTTGTAGTATAGTACAATCTCAATATAGTGAATACCAAGATTACACCATAATATAATCTTATTATGACTTCTTGATTTAAGAGTAATATATAGCATAGAGAACTGTACAATGTTATGTTGTATTTGAAAATTGCCATTATGTACTGTATGAATTGAGGAATACAAATAAAGTCCTCGCCTATATGCTGTTCTATTTTGTACAATTACATTATATTACATTATATTATATTACATTATATTATATTATATTATATTATATTATATTATATTATATTATATTATTAATAAAAATTTAACAAATATTTTTATGAAATTAATATTTTTAAACCCCCCCCCATAGCTCCTTATATTTAGGTCTGGTCGTCTGGTAGATGACAATGACCAACAATGGAGTTTTCAGAGAAACTGCGGAGAACAGATTGTGAAACAGTACTTTATAATAACAAACACAGAGGAGCTTGTTGATTGTAAGGGCCATCGAACAACTGTAAAATGACATACTTCACGCGTCTGGGCAACATTCATGCCAGTTGCTGTTGACATTTCATGTGACTTGTGAGATTCCAAAACAACTTCCTCTTGGTTAATGGTTGGTCAGCCCCAGTTGATTGGTGATCGGTGAATTCAATTCACGGGGCAATACAAGGGCTGAATCACTCCCTTCTACATGGGCAGAATGAAAATCAACCAGTACTTGGGATCCCAAGGAGGAATCACTCGGATGAGACTGATTTCAGGTGTGGCTTTCAAAAGATACAAATATGGAAAAAATGCATGAGCTTTTGCTTTTAAACATTCTGAAGGTCCGCAATTAAATTATTGCACGGCTTGTCAAAGACACCATTTATTTGATTTTCCAGTATTTGCACCCTTTAAAGGAAAAAAACCTTTTATTCAAGTACAAAGTAGAGAGTAAAACATTACATATTCTATTGCTCTCTGGAATTAGGATTTATTTCTATTTTATTGTTCTCTTTCTTTTTTTTTTGTTCTGCTTTTTTTGGACAGCGTTCTTACGTTTTTGATTTGTTACTGTGCACCATTTCGAGGAGTAAACTGAATTTTTCACACATCCAAGGTAGCCATACAAATCCAAATGAATCTACCAGCAAGCATACTAATAGCAAGCAATATAACAACAGTTATACTATCTGTTACACTATTTACTGAATTCTGAACAAGTTCATTAAGCATTCTTCTGACAAACAGCATATAGATGTTAGCCTGGAGGCTTTAATGTTGCCTTGGATTTAACTGAGAATACATTTAAAGTAGCCATGAAGTAGCTCACTCACTTGTTACTATTTCCATGAAGATTATGAAAATATGTTTTTTTTCCGATCACTGTAAATTAATGCATTGAGTTTTTATTGTATTTTGTTATTATTATGATTTTTGAAAAGTTTGTTCAAAATGATTAATATATGAATTATTATTATTGTTATTATTGGGGTGTTTTTTAGTTAAACAACGACATATAACACAATTTATAGACACAGTTTATAAACACTGCTTACTCTGACAAATTTCACACAAGTTGTCAATTTTCTTTTTTTTTCTTAAGATTGCCATTTTAATAATATACAGCCATTATTTGACGTGTGATCTTCAGAAATACTGTGATACTTGTTTGATTATTTTGTCCAGCTGTTTTTGACAACTGGTTAATAAAACAATTATTATCCTGCTTGTATTGTAATTTATTGTCCAAATTTCCGAATTACTTTACTTTTAGAACTTACAAACAATGTTAAACTCAGCTATTTAGAACTATTATTTAGAATTGACTTATCTCTTACACTTATGTCACATTACAACTTAAAATCAATGGTTGACATCTGGTTGAAATGAAAATGCTTCATACGTAATGCCATGAAATCTTGTGAAATGACATGGACGTTACTATGTTATATTTATATGTCCGGTATATTTTGCTGCATCAACAAAAAAAAAAAAAAAGTGTAACATGCACCAAAAACAAATAAACTGGACCCCGTGTATTGCTGCCTGTGGCTGTATCTTTTATTATAATTTTTATTAGAATTTTGCATTTACATTGACCCAGTATGCACTGCCGGCATCAACGTCCGTGCACGAACCGATTGAGGGTGTCTCACTGACTGACCAGGCTGCACGACTGAATGTTCGTCTTCATCATGTTCCCGGCTAAGTCTGGATCCCTCCTCATCACTCCCCAAGCCCTGGTTAATCACCTCGCCCAGCCCGAGATGATTCGTCAATTCGCCATGTCTATCATGTACCCACTTACTGTGCACGGAGGCGCACATGCGTGCGCACGCACGCACGCACACACACGCACACACACACACACACACGCACACACACACACACACACACACACACACACACACACACACAAACACACACTCATCCACTTCTCTTCTTTCAAACCCAATTAGTTTGTGAAACTACACACACACACAAGTGCGTGCACAGGCAATCCCAGCCTCTTGGCAATTTGATTTCCTCCGAGGAGGGGTTGTGCGTTTGCATACCAAGGGGGCTGGGGGATGGGGGTTGGGGGGGTTGCTGGTATTGATCTACCATCTGCTCAGCGCAGCACTGTGTGATCCGCGGAGAGAGAGGGAGAGCGAGTCCACCCCTTTTATTCTTCCGTCGCCATAAACGGAGGAGGAATGCGCTGATCACAGATGGGCCCCTAGATGGGCCCTCTGCCATCGCCCTGACGGACACGAGGCCTTCGGCGCCATGCCCCGTCTCCCTCTCCCGTCAGTCGCCCACTCAGCAGGTCAGACAAACGGCTCTGGGTGGAGGCAGTCGACGGGGGGGGGGGGGGGGGGGGGTGTCCACTCTCACCGGGGAACACTACGGGACGAGAACACAGAATCTCCCACTATCCCACCACCCAAAGGGCGGAGGGTAACCGCCTCCCGATGTGCCAAGCAGCGCCCGGCAATTTCACAACGCATTTAGACAACACCTCGTCGTGGCGGAAAACATGCGCCTGCCGTTTTAATATGCTATCTGTCAACACCCTGCCATTTTACATTGATCGTGGCGTTCACAGCATGGTGTTGGCAAAGTCGGCTGTTTACATATCAACCTACGCTGGCTGTGGCTTCATTACACATTCCGCGGCGTATCAAAGACGGCTTCTTAGTGTCACATGTAGGGACAGTACAGTGCTACCTGATAAATGAGTCTACTGTGCGTGACAGCTGAAGTCTGGGGAATATATGTTACCTTTGAAACCACCGCCAATAAATGAAATGAACGTTTGATCCAGCCCCCCTCATGAACCAGTTTATCAATTAACCAAATTAGTTGACTTGTAGGTGAAGTGAAGAGGTGTTGCAGCAGGGCGTTGGCAGGAATGTCTCATAACAGCGGTTATTTTTCAGTCTTTTACCATTATATACATTTTACGTTTAATTGTCGGCTCCAGCGCCTCTGTGAAGAGGCTCCATTACGTTTCTTTGCGATTAGCGCTCAGGCCGTTCAATGGTGCAAACATTTAAGCCGAGTTGCAATAAGCAGATTCCCTTCCGAAAAGAGAAGTAATGTGTGCGTGATGGCCAGTAAGTAGGTTGACTTTGGTGGAACTTTGCACCGTCGACCAATATTAACGTATTTTGCTGTGTTGAACTTTTAAAGGGTGTTCTGTCGCACCCCAGACTCCAAAACAGAGGACGCTATGGTTTTAGCCGTGCTTTAACTCACTATTTTAAATCCACCAGCAGTGGAGTGATGAGGGGCAGACTGCGTAACTACGTGTCCTTAAGTTTTAGTTCACTCTTGACGTTTAGCTGAGCTAGCAAGTTTGCTAATCAACTTCATGGCTTTGGAGCGGGTGCAGACCGCTTTGCAAGAAAATACGAAGGAATCTTGGAGTGTATAGTCCTGGTGCTTCAGAGGTGGAGGGCAGCTCTGTTCCACCTGAAAGTGTGTCATCTGTCTTCACCTGACCATTTTGTGGACGCATCAAAGATCACGCCCTGCGGAGTACCGCCATCTTAGATGTTTCCACTTGGCCACTGACAGTCGATAGGTGTCCATTCTATAAATGGGTCACTCTGTCAGTGGGTGGTGGAAGAGAAAAGAAAGAAAGGGAGAGAGAGAGAGAAAGAGAGGGAGAGAGAGAGAGAGAGTGATGGGGGAGGGGGGTATCGGCTATGGCTGCGCCTATGGCTGGCTCGTCCCGGTTTCAGATTTTATTGATTAGGGTGATGCTTTGAAGATTGGGCTACCACTTCGGAAAGAGAGATTTATGTCCAGTCCAGTCGGTCTTGATGGTGTAGCGAATCCTGATGTTCACGAATTTGACCGGAAAATTTTTCAGTTTGCATTGTACACACTCATGAGGGGTTTTGCGTGGTTATTTAGTTAGTTCTGAGCGACTGATAATAAGTACATGTTTTCTGTAATGTCAAACCAGATGTATATCACAGTCAGTCAGTAAACCAGTTAAACATTCTCTTTGACTAAGTAGCATTAGTAGAGTAAGACTTTTTTTCCATTGAGGGGGGGTAGAGATTCTTTAGAGCAACTTCTGAGTCTATGTAGCAAAGGTGGAGCTAAGCTGCAACGGTACAAGGGTGGCAGAGTAGAGCACCCAAACTGGAGGTTGGAACCTGACCAATGATTTTAGGTATTGAGGCGAAGTTCAATGTTTGACCTTGTACTGCAGGAGACCAGTATAACCCAGCTAAGATTATTATTTAATTTATTTATTTTGATGATGTCACCCAAATCCGTATTCATATGTGAAGTTATATTAATTTGTGTTTCCATATTCAATCTTGAGAAAAGCCTGCACTGTCCCGTGAAAAGCGTTACTTCATGATGTAATCTCTCTGTTGCGCTCCGTTCGTGCAAGGCAGAGAGAAGGTATGGAATGTTTTCTGTCTTGCAATGAAATAAGTTTGTTGTTTTGTTGTATCATGTTTGAGTTTGGCGTTGTGTGTCTAAGTTTACTGCATATTATTTTTGGTTTTGTGAGTATGCAGTTTAATTGCCATGTGGTGAATCGCGTTTTGGATGCACTTTTTGCGGGTGTTTGTCGAGACGTGAGCTTCCTTCTGTTACAGGGTTTTCATGTGTTGATCTCTGTTTAACAGGAGACGTGATGCCCCTTGTGTTGTGAAGGAGCAACTGTGTATTATTTTTTTTATTTGATTTGTGCAGGTATGTCGAACTCAGTATGTGTTCTATATGATTGTTGATTTCATGGTGAAAAGCACGTTGGCAGACTTGGGGGCCGCACAAGGCAAAGAAAAGGAGACGCACATTGTGGTGAGGAGAAGAAAAAAACTATGTTCATTTTTCATTTGATTTGTGCAGATCCCCAATAAAAGAGTGACCAAGCCGTGGTGGCAATCTCTCATTCGCAACACAAACACAAAAACACAACACAGGGGAATCTACATGTTAACATGTGCAACCAGACGAGTCTTTCACATAATACACACCCTTTACAGTAGTGCCGTGACCATTCAAGGTGAACGCCCACGTACCTGTAACCCTCAACCTCTTCTCCCAGGACGAAAAT
The DNA here is from genome assembly GCF_960531495.2 of Zeus faber. Lineage (NCBI taxonomy): Eukaryota > Metazoa > Chordata > Actinopteri > Zeiformes > Zeidae > Zeus > Zeus faber. The sequence goes on along the minus strand of NC_137206.1, from coordinate 6,279,217 downwards.
TGTGTTAGGCTTAGTCGTGGTCCTCGCGAAATCCACAACCATCCCCTTCATCTTGGTCACATTCAATAGGAGGTGGTTGTTTCCACACCATTCGACAAAGCAGTCCACCAGGAGACTGAGCACAGAGATACGCAGTCTGTGAGCCACCAGTAATACACCCCACGACTGCAGAGCCATCCAAAAATCTCTGCAGATGACAGGACTGATGTGAATCTCATCATTGAGTTGTGTAATAAGGATCACATTTTGGGTTCAAATGTCATCAAACACCTTATTCATGTACTGAAGATTGGCGGTGAGTACTGGGACATTGCATCCAGACCAGTACAACATTCTAACCATGAAATTGAGCAGTTCTTGTCAATGTTCACCAATGTTGACGGTGGAGGGGGGGCAAGGTCCCTGATAGAATTGGCACTGTCAAACTCACTCAGACGGTCACACTTCTTCCCAGACACGAGCACCCAGTCTGGGGCAGGCTCCGGTCTAAGGTACCATTGTCGCCTGGCATCACTGAAATTGTGGAGCCAATCGGCTCCAGGACCATGCCTCGAGGTGCTCTGGTCAGTCGTCTGGTCACACCTCCACGGGGCGACGCACGGGTCTCCATGACCATCATGAACCCAACAGACAAGGCCATTACCTTGAGAAGAAACGCTAAACTCGCTGATGTGTCTCCATGCTTGGCAGTTGAGGATTTGGAGGTTTTCCAGGACCTGCACACTGCCTCCGGGAGCCAGCGACCTGACACTTTATCTGATGCCTATCCAACTGTCTGTCCAGATGAAATTCTGTCAGCACTGGGCTTAGGCGAAAACAACATAGATTCAAATCAGTGACACCTGCAAGTCTAAGCTTGTTGAGTTGGTAACTGAGTATCATGACATCTTTTCCAAAGACTCCTTAGACTGCGGTGAAGCCAAGGGGTGCACCCATCGCATTTAACCCACTGATAAATGTCCCCTCCACCTGCCATACAGGAGGGTTCCACCAGCAAACTATCAAAAGCTGAGCCAAGTCCTCACCGACATGGAGGAAAAAGGAATCAACAGGAAATCTATGAGTGAGTGAGATTTGCACAGACATGTGGCTGAATGCCGCGAACCTTAAAGGGCCCCCATCCATTATCGCACCAATCTGATTGTCTGGCTGCTCTTGGAGGTAACTGCCTCTTTAGCACCATGGACCTCACCTCCGGCTTTTATAATATCCCGATGCACGAGGACGACAAGAGATACACAGCATTGACGACCCCACTCGGTCTACATGAGTGCAACTGCATGCCACAGAGACTGCGTAAAAGTCTAGCATCCTTCATGAGGATGATGTAAGGGATTTTGGGGACATCAACTTCACAAAACTTCTGTGTTATCTTGACGACCTTCTCGTCTTCGCACCTATCCAGGCTCCAGATAGTGTTTGAGAGGCTGCGTGAGAACAACCAGAAACTAGCCACAAAAAAATGCCATTTGCCTCAGAAGCAAGTAGAGTTCCTTGGGCATTTCAGTCTACCAAGGTGGAGGTCATTACTTGCATGAAAGTGAATGATCTAAAGGATGACGACAGGTGCACACCTCCCATTCAACGAATCAAATCCTTCCATGGTATGATGTTTTATTATCAACATTTTTCCCCAGTACAGGGAGGTACAGGGAAGGCCAGAGGGGGTTGCACTGCGTCTTTGTGTATTTAGAGAAATCATGTGATGGTGCCGAGAGAGGAAGTGTGGTATTGCATGAGGAAGTCGGGGGTGGCAGAGAAGTACGTAAGAGTGGTACGGGATATGTATGAGGGCAGTCAGACAGTAGTAAGGTGTGCAGCAGGCGTGACGAAGACGTTCAAAGTGGAGGTGGGATTGGAGGTGGAGGTGGGATTGCATCAAGGATCAGCTCTGAGCCCTTTCTTATTTTCAATGGTGATGGACAGGTTAACAGATTAAATCAGGCAGGAGTCCCTGTGGACTATGATGTTCGCGGATGCATTGTGATCCGTAGTGAGAGTAGGGAGCAGGGTGAGCAGAGCCTGGAGATGTGGAGGCATGCATTAGAGAGAAGAGGAATGAAAGTCAGCAAGAGTAAGACAGAATACATGTGCCTGAATGGGAGGGAGGGCGGTGAAAAGCTGAGAATGTAAGGAGTGGAGGTGGAGAAGGCAGATGAGTTCAAGTACTTGGAGTCCACCAACCGAAGCAGCGAAGAGTGTGGGAGAAAGGTGAAGAAGAGAGTACAGGCAGGGTGGAGTGGGTGGAGAAGAGTGTCTGGAGTGATCTGTGGCAGAAGGGTTCCAGCAAGAGTGAAGGGGAAGGTCTCCAGGACGGTAGTGAGACCAGCCATGTTGTACAGTTTAGAGGCGGTGGCACTGACAAAAAGGCAGGTGGCTGAACTGGAGGTGGCAGAGTTGAGGATGTTTACAATAGGACAGTGTTCTCAACAATGAAGGAGACATCTGTGTGAGGGCAGCCTTTACCAGGGAGAAAGAGGAGCTCTCTCTTATCATCATTGAGCTACAGGTGGTGCACAGATATCCATCCTGTCAGGGTTTTTTTCATGTAGTAAATTGCAATAATGTTTAAAGAAGTTGTCTGTGTTTTGGTCTATGATTATGTCACAGCCAGTACCACATTATGGCTCAGGACCTGGGATTAAATTGGACAGGGGTGATAAATTATAAAGAAATAGATATTGAATGGGGTCCCTTACTTACTCCCTTGCCATGTCTGGTTCTATGCGGCCCATCTGGAAGAGACCAAACTCACTGTTAACTCAGTCCACAGATGTGGATTATTTGCTTTTGACCTTGCTTTTAACCTATTTTTCCCCCACTGTAGCGCGCTGCTGGATAATCTGTCTCTGAATTATCTGACTAGCCTTGTTAGTTGAGTCTGTTTGTTAATTAATGATGTGGTATTTACTAACCTGAGGCCGTTGCTTTGTAACAGAAGAGGCAAGCCATTGTACATGTTTGTGTGTATATTTTGTGCATTTTGGCACGAGGATGTGCGTCACAGCTGGTGATTGATCCAACCCCCCTTCCTTCAATCTTTCAATAATTTAATCAATCAGTTTGCAAATTAGGCAATCAGTCATTCCAATTCATTTGCCGCCATCTAAAACATTCCTCACTATCCTTTATCATCGCGGTTACAATGGGAGGCAACACTATTTCAAATTACATTCTACACCAGCGATTCCCAACCTATGTGCCAGGGTATTGAGGGTATTGCAAGTGAGCCGCCAAATCATGGGCAAAACAAATAGATTTTATTGAAAAAATAAATAAATAATTATTAATTACAAAAACAATTTTAAATTAAAAGAAATAATAATTTCATGGTATTTTTTTCTTTAAAACCTTCAAAAATGCATCATCACTGATATCTATAGGATCCTATGTTAGGATGTACTACATCCAAGCTGGACCATGATCGACGTGCACCTGTCCTTTTTTGAACTTGCGGTGATAATCAAAATGGATGGTTGGCGAGCATCAGGCACACTGAAAAGGAAAGACGGACAGGCGGGACAAAAAAGTATAGCGCTGAATATTTATCATTGGGATTTCTTTGGACAGGCACGGAAAACTAACTGTTACTACTGTGCGTGGTGTGTACCAAGCTTTTATCAAACGAAGCTCTGAAGCCATTTAAACTGCGCCGTCACCTCGAGACAAAACACCAACAGGACATGTCCAAGCCGCTTGAATTTTTCGATTATGAACTCGAAGAGTATCAGGGCAAGAAGAAAGTTTTCAAAACGTCACATATGGGCACCGAGAACGCAAATCCTGATCCGTCAGACAGAGCTGTGCGATTTCTGATGCCTTTCCCGACGACTTATCGCCGTGAAACTGACTTTTCAGCGCTTGTGGCAAAGAAGATGAAATACAGGAATAAACCGAATGTTGGGCCAGATCTTCACTGTCGTCCCTTAAGCCAGACATCAAGCATTTGGTGTCTGCCATGCAACACCAGCCTTCTCATTAGGTGAGTTCATATTCATGTGCTCCTGTCTTTGTTAGTTATATGTTACCAACGTTACACGAAAGTTCCATAGATATAAGGTTATTTTTAACCCACCTCTTTTTTTGTTTGACCACTACTGCGCTGTATGTATAAAAATGCATATGATTGTTAAAATATATGTCCTCTGAGAACGCACTGTTTGTCTCACGTATAACTTCTGGTCGGATGTGGGCCGCCAACACTTTTGAGATTTTCAAGTGGGCCGCGACTCCGAAAAGGTTGGGAAGTGCTATCCTAGACAATTTTCAAGATCGCATTGCATTTTCAGTTTAGAGGCATCTGCTCTACCTTTTTTTTTTCAATTACTTTTTATTTTAGAAAACACATTGAGTTTAGTTTTAGTTGAAGCTCAATTCAGAACACCTGAATTGGTGTTCACATTTTCTTAAAGCAAGGCCAGTTATATCGCTATCTAGTGGACACAATTTATGCTTTTGGACAATGAATCAGGGAGAAAACTTTGACAAAGACGAAACAAAAATGCTCATTTAATTTCAAAGCCATTTTAATGATGTTTTCATTTTTTTTGAACGACGTCATTTTTATTTCAGCTTTAGTTTAGAGAGAGGGTTTGGGGTGAGGCGTTCACAGCAATAACCCTGGTGAGAAGACAGCAGCAACGCATCTCCCATCAGAATATAACAAAAATAAACTACTTTCTTAAACAAAATACTTTCCCGTCAGCTGAAAAAAGTGTTTTGTCCAGACACCATGCAGTACATCATAACTACATTTTATCTGCTGTGAAATTAAAAAAATTAATTGGGCGACAAGGGTGGGCGTGGCCTCCGGAGAGAAACTGCGTGGATGTTTGGCGAGGGTCAGGCGTAACCTCCGTAGGTGAGACTCAGATTTGTTCCACCTCTGCCCGCGGCATATAATATGAAAATAGTGTTCTTCCCTCACCCTCCTACTGTGGGGCAGATTAAAAAGAAGTCGCTTTATGGTTTTTTGCTGCGCAGTCCGCGGGACGTTAATTGAAGCCGGCTGTGGATGTTATTGGTTTACAACAAGAAAGGCTCTCAAAATGGCGCCGCGCTGAATTGCAAAAGTGTTCTTTGTGTTCACGGCATACTTTCGTGCTGTTGTTTGGAGGCGGCAATGCAAACAGTGGTGATTGTAGGAAGAGCCAATACAGGGCAAAAAGCTACAGGGTGGAAGCTGTTTGTTTTGCACTTAGCTTCTGTACTAAGAGCACGGAAAACTGCTGCGAAAGTGCCTTGGTGGAAATAAAAGCATGCCCCAGATGAAAGCTCCAGTCGTGGCTGAAAATATTGGCACCCTTGCATTTTGCATTTCAAACAATGCACCATTTCTGCCGGAAAATTGTTGAAATTAAAACATCCTTTAGTTGGCCATGGAGCAACAAAAAGGTTGAAAAAATACTGGATCAAAGCTTATTCTTCATTGCCTGGTAATAGTAGTACTGCCACTTTTTAGACTTTGTGAGCAATAATTTGATTTCAAGCAGTTGATTCTCCTTGAATTAGTACTTTAACTCTCCTGTGGTGAGTCAGGGTGCCTGTTATCTAATATTCAACCAGTCCAACCAGTTGGATTGAAGAAAATAAGTCATTCTGCTGTTTTGTCTCACTGACACACCACACTGAGCGCTGAGAGCGCAGACAGAAGACAGTAGCCTGACTAGTTTTTTTCCGCGCGACCAAATATCAAATCGAGGGTGTCAATCCCTTTGTCTATGCCACTTCTGTTTTTATTTTTATGATGTGAAAGGATATGTTAACTTCCTTTAAAAATACATACTATAATATATACTATAATCTATACTATAACAAGTGAATTGTGATGAACAGATACTTTCCTCAGCTCATTTTAGAGAACATTGTGAGTTAAAAAAATATATTTTTTGAGAAAAATCATATCTACTGTACTGATTTGGGTTGGCTGGTTTGGAGGGAATTGCAAGAATTCAGGGAGAGTGGATTTGCCCTCAGTGCTTTCACAGATTCTGCCACCTCCCAGGTATGCATTCAAACGGCATCGATCAAAAGGTGTCACTCAACCTGTGGCAGACCATGGTTACTTTTAAGCGTGTTTGTTATTTCATTATCAAGGGACAACTCAGGATTATTCATTATGGCAATTACCTTGCATGCCAGAAAACGCAATCCACTGTGGTGGAAACGATGAAAACATACAATGGAATCGTGTCTTGCCTCAAGGTTATGTTAACGTTTACTCCTTCGCCACATTACATAAACAGAAATAATGCTATGAAATCGCTCGCTGATTTAAGGCCACATTAATAATTTTTTCTGCAAATGAAAAGAATGAGATGACTCAGTGTAATGTGAAAGATTGCTAAATGCTGCCGATCGCCCCGACACGTTTGTTCACATCAGTCGTCCAATTGTCCATCAATGGCTAATCGCTAAGGCCCTACATACATCGATGGTTGTACGTGCAACCTATCTCCGCCAGGCAGCTTTTTAGTTTTTCCTGCCATGATTGCAATCAAGACAATATATTGACCCAGGCTGAAGGTGGACACATGCATTTGCCTCTCATCCATCAAGTCATGAACACACTCTCAGCAGTGTTACGCAGGCACGCTCCTCATTTTAAAGATAGGCTTCTAATATATGAAGTGTGTATTTTTTGCGCCGCCGTCGCTAATTTCACACGCAGTGAATGCGAATTTGGAAAATGTATGAAAGAAACAAAAGGCATGATCATTCAGCGAGGGGTGTGCTGATGACTCACCCGGATAAGCGCGCGTACCATATATGCAAAACAGCTGCAGTGACCAGGGTTCAAATCCAGTGTGCAGTCATTTACAGCATGTCTCTATCCCACATTTCCTCTCTCTCCACTGTTCTCTACAACAAATAAAAATGATTATCTAGCTAGCTTTAAGGAAAATGTCTTCAACTGTCTTACCAAAACATTTTCAATACTAGCGAGTCCTATAAGTAAAATTTGTAACTTTTTAAAGAGAATAGCAGACTGAGAAAGAAGACATTTCAAGGCTTTTTTTCTTCCATAATTTATTAAGAATTACCGTGTTTTGAGCAGAGCAGAAGAGATTTTAGTTTGGGTCACCGGTTGTCCTTACTTTGACTTTTACTAGGTACTAACCACTGCATACTCAGAACAGCCCACAAGACCTGTGGTTTTGGAGATGCTCCGACCCAGTCGTCTAGCATCACAATGTGCTCCTTGTCAAAGTGGCTCAGATCATTACCACGCCCATTTTTCCTGCTTCCAACACATCAACTTCAAGAACTGACTGTTTACTTGTTGGCTAATATGTCCCACCCCTTGACAGGTGCCATTGGAATGAGATCAATGTCACTTCACCTGTCAGTGGATTTAATGTTGTGGCTAATCGGTGTATATACATAGACGTCGTATTGTCTGCTTCTGATCGTTGCTCTGATACTTCAACGTCGCCGCCATCCTAGAACGGAGAAGACTGGCCTCCAAACAAATATAAACAAACGGGGGAGCTGTGGTTTTTCTGGATAACAGCCACTATGACGTTAACATTTCTCAGTCAATTTTAATGAGTCGTTTTTCTATTCAAAAGTAGATTGCTCCAGCGTCCGCTATTTACCCTAATGGTTGCTCATTGGTGGATGCACCTCTTGTGACGCACTGCCATAAATCGATCATTTTCCTGGGAGTTAGTACCCGGTGCCAGTCCGAATGCATAGTGATAACGGGGCTTATAGGGAACCAATTTTAACGCCAATGGTGTCATTATTCTGTAGTCATTACACTGTGCAATCAATATCAACTTCATAATGATGAGTAAAAGCAAATTAGCAAGTTGTCTATTGCTCCTTTAAATTCTCCCTTTTCTAAACGTATTGTTTATGTTTTCTTTTTTCTTTTTAATATGATTCATCTTGCAGTGCACTTTAAAAAGTCCCAGAGTTTGTTCTGTTTCTATGTGTCCGTGCTTGCTTGCAATCCATCAACGGCCACCGTTAAGTGGAGCTTGGGGGTGGCTGATTGCTGATCAGCCTGGAGTTAATGACCGTCATCGGACCGTCATCGGACTGAGGGGGAGGAGTCACACTCAGGGTCCAGAGGAAAGAGTGCCAGTTCTTCAATAGCCTCAAAATTAAGATGCTGGTAATTGCCCACTGGAACAGCCGCAGCTCCGTATCCACAATGAATGAATGGTCAGGCTCCAAGTTCAACTGTTGTTTTTCCAGGTAGCACCAAGCACCACCGTTGCTACAAGGGTTGCCAGGTCACGTTAAAATGCTTCCCAACAGTGATGGATGAGTAACAACTGTAGTCGTTGTGGACAAAAACTTTGTATATATTTAGTTTTTTTCTGTCAAAAGTCGCATGATCGCATCTGCATTTGTGCAGTGCGGTGCTCTGAGCATAGCCATACTATGATTAGATAATTCAAGATTTAAGATTCAAGAGGTTTATTCGTCACAACATGAAGAACAAGAAGACACTTTTGGCCATCTTGCAATTTTAATTCCAGTCATATTAGCTGAGAACACACACACTTGCACATAAATCTTACTCCGAACAACACTCCACCAGACCAGGGTCTGTGGGGCAGGAGGGGTGCTAGGAGGACACACACCCCTCCAACATTGAGCACTGCGGTTTACGGAGCGGCGGAGCACTGGTAGATTGGTGTGAGGGTGTGGTAAGCCGGGGACGACTGGGGCTGGCTGGCCGGGGACGGCTGCGGGATGGCTTTGGGGCCTTTTCCACTGCTTGGAAGTGCTACGATATAATTTCGACCTCATACACCAGAACCAATTGGGACAAGTCCTATTCACTCACCGGTAGACACATCACAGGCACACACACCACAAGCACTTTCTTTGAACACGACCCCGAACACCCTCCTGGTTGCATCCCTCTCCTTTCCTCCCTCATTTACTGCCATAACTATGACAGGAAGAGGCCCGAATTGCTGTTACAATTTTTTGGACTTCATTAACCCTGTTTTGTTGATACATCTGAGGTTTCTATGTTTATGTTTTTCCATGCAGATGTCGTTGTTTGGTTCTATGTTTATTTGTCTCACCCGTGGTGATTCTCCCCTCTTGGAGCAGTGATTAGTTGTTTAAAGACCAAAACATGGTAACATGGTTCTCCAAAGAGGGCACTGGTGGCGGTTCTGTGTAGCAAAAAACTGTGCTCTTGTCATCCCACAGGTCGTCCACAGGACAGAGTTATTGCAGCAGTTCTTGATGATTAACGGGTGACGGGGTGTTTGTGCCCGTGGTGTTTGTGGGCGTGTCGGCACCAAAATCGTCTGGCTGTTGCGGGAGCGCAAAAGATTTCAAACCTCTCTCGTTTTCCATATTTAATGTACATTATATAGATAGATGGTGCCATGTATACTTTATCTATTTATTAAAATGGTGTAGTTTGTTTACTTAGAAATTAAATAAATAACCTCTTGAAAAATTACGTAAATAATCTTGCCATTCGTCCCTTAAAATAAAGTATTGTCCTTGTTGAAGGAACATGAACATGAACATGAACGTGTTCCTTATTTTATCGATAGCTTAATGGATGCTTTCCATTTAGAAAATAACATAATCATGAACAAGTACGCAGTGGTTCCGGTGTCCATATTCCAAGGACCAGCGCCAGTTAGAGTGTATCTTCCCTCCTATTGACTGTAGCACGACGCCAGCGCTGCTGATTTGTATAAATATGAAACCCGCACAACTTTCCTTGTCGTGGTGAAACTTTCTCACTCCAACGACTGGCAGCCGGATGAAGCCGAGCTCTGTTTGAAATGCATCGCAGCCTGTCGCTCTGCAGTGCCCCCGTCACCAGTAGAACAGAAACAGAAACAGAAATGAATCTTTCAAATATATCTAATGGCATTTTCACCACAAACAACCCACTAGCCAATACAAACAAGGCTGTTTGCATGAAATGCTATATTATAACATTGGGATATATATATATATATATGTATATATATATATATATATATATATATATATATATATATATATATATATATATATATATATATATATATATATATATATATATATACAGATATACATGTGACATACAGTGACTTTTCACACGTGTGCCATTTTTTTTGTAAGGGGTCCAAGCCAGACGGACGTGTTGTCACCTGTTGTGATACATGAAATGGGCATCCGTGTCGCATGGTGGTTTTTTTCAAGGCGTTTGGAATGTCGTGCTGGAGGGCGGCACTGCGTTGCCAAGTAACCAAAACCAAATCAGCACTTTGTATAAACTTTTTTTTCTCATTAAATCTCTTAAAATGTACAACAGAAAAGGGCTCACTCATCATATTATGAATAATCACAAGTATAAATAGCTAAAAAAAGGTACTGTTGATTGATTTTCTGCTAGCGATCTAGCACTAGCCCTATTGTGTCTCCTACATCCCGTGTGCACAGATATACACAGAAACATTGCAGAACTATACATTTTTTATTAATATCTAAATTTTCCACCTTGTGCCTGCATTTAAGTAAAAGTGACTACTACACTGCTTGAAACACTGAGTTGGGACATTTATCGTAGAGCTAACAGTAACTTTGCCTCCAGCAAACGGTAACTTAGCCTTGAGCTAGCTTTATTAGATCGCTATTAAATAGACATCCCAGTTCACAGCTAATATTCCTCCGGGCATTGTTCCCTCTGTTGGAATCTGAATAATATCTGCTGGACAGGTGGTACAGCTCAGGGTGCCCAAGCTTCTCCTCCATGTCCGTGCAATCGGACCGCCGATTGCACGGACATGATGTTGTGACAGAAACGTGGCTGATTGCTTATTTCATGTCAAGTGACATGCGGCGTGCTTGTGGTTTTCGAAATATTTTTTTATCTCGGTGCACCACGGTCGGTGCCCGAAAAAAGGCACGTCGTGTGAACCGGCCCTAATAAACGCCGCGGCGCGACAGGCTGAAGCCGTCAACAAGGTATTTAACTTTGGGTATCAGATCGCAAGTCGTATAATCTACACACGTCTCCAGTGGCTTGGAGAGTGCTGTTGATTGTCATACACACACACACACACACACACACACACACACACACACACACACACACACACACAGAAAGACACACACACACACACACACAGAGACAGAAAGACACACACACACACACACACACACACATCCCACCCTATTCTCACAACACAATTATCTATGTATTCCAGGTGCAAGCATTCAAAGTGTGTGTAGTATCTGCCAGATGCAGGCTGGGGTTGGGGGAGGGAGGGTCGGTTTCTTTAATCGGCAGGTGGCTGATACTCTGTCATCTCTCCTTAAAGGCAGCTAAGACTCTGTCTTGATGTGTTTGATGTGCTCCCAAAACAAGATAGTGATGCTGCGGCCAGAGATTAGGCAGCACTCTCCCCACTGACCTCTCTCTGTCAATATCTGCGTTGTACTGCTGTCTCTCTTTCTATCTCCCTTTAACGCCGATGGTCATTTCGTTGCAATTTCCATTGCGAGATGTTTTGTCCAATGTGATGAATCTCTCTCTCTCACGTGCTCTCTGGCAAAGTTAGCGTGCTTAGCAATGTTTCACTGTGTTTCACAAGAGACGTGTGACAGCTTTACCAGGGTCTAACTAAATCACAATTGGGTCGGCCAATTTGTACTTTGATATGTGAGTTTTCAAAGCAGCAAGAGCTGGCAAACGGAGTTCCAACAAGGCCAAATATTAAGTGAATTTTTCTGTGCATCTGTCACTAAAGCAATGGAATTATTTAATGTGTCATGGGATTACACGCTCAAAAAATCTTGTCAACATCTGCTAAAAATCAACAAACTGTTTCCAATGCTCAGTGGTAGTCGAAGCTCACTGACATGGGATGGGCAGGCATTTAACAAGATGTTGGATAAATGCCACAGAATGGAATCAGCACCTTGGTGACCAGACCTTGACCAATGCACAAAGACACACAAAACCCGGAGGTCTGAGCATCCTTTTAATTTGAGAAATTGAAAGGATGCCTTCAACTCACAATGTCTGTTGCTTACTGTACCCCTGGGCCACACCAGAGAAGCGACACGTCAGCGTTGCGAAAGTGCTTCAAATACCCCTTGTGTTTTTTTACCCCTTGGATCTATTTTTCCAGACACAAAGCGTAAACTGGAATGTAGATCCTATAGAGGTCTATTCAAAAGATGTATTTAGGGAAGATATTAAATGACCAAGCCTGGTATGCATCAACCACTAATGGCTGATGTGCACTCCTAACATGGATTAATTTTTCACCACAATCAATTTACTCTCACTTATGTAAAGAAAATATTATCATTCCAGCAGGAAAACAAATATAACGGCCAGGAATAGACTTTAGATTGTACTTCATACCTGGGAGGTTGTTCTGGATTCCCCTTTATATTTCAGTTGTGATTGTGTTATTTTAGTCAGGCACCTGGCCTTGCGGCTCAGATAGTCTCGGGGGTCCTAGTGCCTGTCAAGCAAGTGTGAACTGAAAAATGGAAAAATGACGTGACGCTTCTGCGACGGTGATGTGTCGTTGTGGCTCTAGCGTTAGACTGGGTGGGGATCCATAATGATATTGGCCGCCATCTCATGGGTGTCATTGGGTCCAACAACTGCTCTGCATGGTCATACAATGGCAAAGGACTTTGAGGCCATCTTACAAGATTAGTACTGGCTCATGGTACTGCCCTCATATACGCATTAAAAATAAATTCCAGAGTGCCAGGAACTCCAGGATACAGTCAACCCCCCGCCATGACCTGATTTAATCAAGATTCAAGATTCAAGATTCAAGATTCAAGATTTTTTATTTGTCACATACATATACATACTTTCATACATATATGCAGTGAAATGTAATGCAACGCACCCGGTGATAGCACACAATATGTCCTAGGAAAAAAAGAAATAAAAGTAAAGAATTCCTTCCTAATAGACCGACTAACTGACTCCTAAAACGTAATACAGTGGACAGCTCTGTCCACAGACACAGGTTCAGGGAGGGAGACGGAGACTACCTGGCAGTGAGGTGCCGAACCGGCAGGGTTTTTAATCATAATTAAATAAACAAACAAAAAGGCTCAATGGCCAAACAAGAACATAAATGATTAATTTGAGTTTCTGTGTGCATTAGGGTCCGACTCACAATCTGGTCCGCAGGCTCTCGGATCCTGCACCGCGACCCTTCACCTGCCCCAATCATCACTGAACCTTCATGGGAAGTTCTGAATGAAGAGTGTGAAGTACAGTATTCTGTAAATTACTGGAGGTTTTTCTTCTCAAAGAATGGGGCAAAATCTCACGACACACACTTCAGGGCTTGTATGATAGCATTCCAAATCGGGCTTCATCTGTTCTGAAGACAAGGGGTTACTCTACTCCTCAGGTTCGAGACTATCATCCCGTAGTCCCGGGGGTGATGAAAATATACATTTGGGATGAACAGAAATCCTGTTTTTGCAAAAAAAAAAATGTTTTAATTAAAACTACCTCAGCTTGCAAAATTACAAATTGTGTGGAATGACACATCTATCGACTGCAACAGAGGACTGACTCTGCACTGGTTGTTTGTAGAGAGAATGCGCGACTGCCGCGAGTGATGAAAGGTTCAACTATTTTTTTAGACGTTGGTTTCTAACGAGTCACTCAGTAAAAAGAGTCGCTCGATTTGATTCAGCTGGTTTAATGCATGGTGAGCAAAGAAGGACTTCCACTGAACAATGAACAAGAGTCCGAAGAGTTATTATAAATAATAATAATACTAATAATAATAATAATAATAATACTTTAATGTCACTTCTCTGATGTTTTCTCCTCAATGTGGAGACGACCCTGGGGAGGAAGGTGCACTCTCGGCTGTATCGCCTGCCCAAATATAAACGCAAGATCGTGCAGGTGGAATTAGAGGCCATGCTGGACATGGGGGTGATAGAGGAGTCCATGAGTGTCTGGTCTAGCCCCATCGTGCTGGTGGGTAAGCCTGATGGGCCAGTCCGGTTCTGCGTAGGCTACCGAAGGGTAAACGTGGTGTCAAAGTTTCACGCCTACCCGAATGAACCCTACCCTATGAAATGCTCGACTGGTTAGAGACTCATGGACCACCTGCATACGCATGTAGCATGCCGCGGCCTACCTAGATGACATAATCATTCACAGCAACAGCCGGAAGGGGGCATATGCTGCATGTGGGTGCAGTGCTTGAGTCACTAAGGCGGGCTGGGCTCACCTCCAACTCAAAGAAGTGTGCCATAAGGTATGGTACGGTATCTGCGGTAGCACTTGGCTGAAGGCCTGGTCCGACCCCAGCTTGATAAAACCACTGCAGTCTCGAACACGGGGAGACCCAAGACCAAGAAGGAGGTGAAGCAGTACTGGGGCTGGCCGCCTACTATAGGAGGTTTGTACCCGACCTTTTGGAGCTAACCAACCCGAACTTAACTTAAAAGGGTGCCCCAGATCGGGTCCAGTGGTCAGAGAAGTGCCAGCTGGTGTTTGCAAGGTTAAAGTAAGCTCTCTGTGGAAAGCCAGTGCTGTTTAACCCTAACTTCTCTCTTCTGTCTAACTTCTGTATGCAGCCTGATGAATAGGACAGAGGGCCGGGCGTGGTCTTGTCCCATGAGGTGGAGGGGGCCGTGCGACAAGCGGCAAACTTTCAGAGCGGGAGTTGAGCTACAGCACAGTTGAGAAGGAGTGTCTGGCCATCAATTGGGCCATCGGTTTCACCCATGGTTCGAACCAAGCCCCCCTGCAGTGGCTCCATGCATGATGAACACCAACGCTTAGAACATGTGGTACCTGGCTCTCCAGCCCTTCAAAATTCCGGCCAATCCATAGGCTGAAGGCGCAGATGGTCATGGCTGACTTTCCCTCCCGCTCAGGGGGGCGTCGCCTGTCGGCCGGATGGCTCCCCGTGTGGCAGACAAAGGGGCGTGGTTAAGCCATGGCTGCAGACGGCAGCACGGCTTCCTTTCCTGCGGCCACCCGGCTGCCTCGAGTTGGCCAAATCAGCTCCCTGCCCCGGCCAAATTCGGGGCAGGGAGCTTTCTTGATGTTTTCTGTCTTGCAAAGGGGATCAGCGCACGAGCCCGTCAGTCGACCAGGAGCCAGAGGGGAAATGTCATTCGTCATTCCCAACCCATTATTGTTTTTTATTTATCCCTTTGGCCAGCAAGATTTTTTGTTAAATGTTGGAAATAAAAACTCTTGCCATGTCGGCAACCCTAGGCCCGAAAGACGTCTTTCTCCCTAAACCCCTACCAGTGGGCAGAGACGCCCACACTTAGTCTCAAGTGATGAGTTGATTGAATGATACTTTGAATGATTTTCAAAGTAGAGCTTGAGACACTATTGAAAACCTATATATAAGGGACAGGATCAAGGGAGCAGGTGGAAGATTTACTCTCAATTATAATCCTGGATGCTAAAAAACTGTAATGATTGATGCTTTCCTTTTTTAGGGGTGACTATTGAAATGACCAGCAATGGAAGTAATAATTGCTATGATAGTTGTCATTTTGCTTTTAAAGAACTTAGCAAATTCCTCACTTGTGACAGATGCTCTCTGTGATCTCTGGAGCTTCCGGACAGAGCTACTTATCCATGGCGATGATTTTCCACTTAACCTCTTTTTGACCTTGAGTGGGGCCACTTTGATCAGTGTATAAATCAGATTGTTATTGAAAGCATCAGCCATTTGATGTACTGTGCAGTTTAGATGACAAGGGTCCAGTTCCCTTACAACCTCTGAGAACTTCAGTTATCCTGTTGCATCTAGGAACATCTGTTGCATCTGTTTTCTTTCATGTTCCTGATTTCAATCAAATGAGCATCAAAAAATATACAATAGTGGTCGGAAACATTGATATTAGACACTGTAATGTTGTCAATGTTTAACCCTCTCGTCACAACCAGGTAGCCAATAGAGCGTTAAGAGAATAACTGAAGTTTCAGCCTCACGGCAAAATCTGGCCATGTCTGGCGATATCTGGCAATATTTGTTATCAATATCTGATATCCATATTCAAAAGGAGAAAACCATCCTAGGTCGACCTTGTTATAGAGGAACTGATCTGAGTAGATGGCAGCTATTCCACCCCCTCTTCTGCCCTGCCGAAATGACTATAGAAAATAAGTCAGTAAAAATTAATTTGGAGGGCATGCTTTATAATTTGCTTCAATAAGTGTTGCATTGCTGTTAATATTAAATAGCAATGCAACACTTATCTAGTTTCTCTTAAAATCCTAAAATCAAGTTTTTGGTTAACAATAAGATCATTAATTAAAAATGATTTGTTTGTTGGTGACCTAACATTTTGTAAAGCTAAATTTGGAATGTTAAAAACCGGACCTGAAACTGATTTTGAGTGATGAGAAAAACATATCAAATTTGATAAGTTAGCAGAGTGAAGAGAGTACATTTTGTTTGGTCTGTTGCTCATCAAAAGTAATGAGGAGGGCTCCATGCATTGACACAACTTCTCTCCATGTTGATTGTGGGCTTGCAATTTGTGACCCAAGGACATTGGGTTACACATTGCTAACCCTTGGTAGGTAACTTTAATTCTGTCAAAATAGTTTATTCTGGAGGAATGCAGGGAAGGAATGAATCCAGACTCCTGAATCATTTAAAATCATTCTGAATCATTCTTAAGAACTGCATCAATAAGTTCCGTGCGGCTGCATGAAAAACTCTGACCTAAAAGTAAAGGTTTATAATTGTAGCAAATTGAATTAATTTGAATGTCATTTTTTATTGTAATAAAATTGATATAGCCTTAAAATGATCTATGTTAGTAAAATAAAACATACTTTCAGTCAACATGCATGCATGAAAGCAAAAATGTGAAAAATGAAAAAAAAAACGTTGGAAGCAGACTCTTTGGGCATTTTTAAAATGGCCAGGAGCAGCCAAATAAGTTGAAAAAACCTTTCCAGAAGGAAAATTTGATTTTTCCAGATTTGTGTTCCATTGTGTTTTTTTTTAATCTCTCAATGTGTTTTCAAAACTGAGTTTGATTTCTAAATGGTAGGTAAATGTTAAACCGTGGAGTTAAATATTCCCATTAGATGACTAGGGGAAACACAGTTCACTTACCAAGACGCTGAGCAGCACTCAACAACGCTGATTGATGGTTTCCTTTAAAGTGACAGTCCAGGTGAAGGTCATTCCTCCATATTCCATGTGATGTGAAGTCACAATGTGAAACTGTTTTGATAGAGTTCAACCTTCAAATCAAACTACTTTTACACACAAATGGAGACATTATTGTGGAGGTGGCGTGTACCAGTGTACACCATCAAAGAAGAAATGCTGACCTGATCCTGTTTTACTTGTCTGTGAAAACTTTCGTCTCCGGGTTGTTATGGATTACATATTATGTGTGTGTGTGTATATATGGGATATATGTATGTATGTATGTATGTATGTAGTATGTATGTATGTATGTATGTATGTATGTATGTATGTATGTATGTATGTATGTATGTATGTATGTATGTGTGTATGTATGTATGTATGTATGTATGTATATATATATATGTTTGTGTATGTACTGTATATGTATATATATATATAAATATATATACATTTTTGGATTGAATAATCTTTTCTGGTGCTTATACTGTAAGCTGTTTTCTCTCTCTCCAAGAGGCAACATATATGGTCTAAACTGGGACAACCTGAGCTCTGCCATTTTTGTAATGAATCCATGGTTCTGTCATTGTCAGGTTATATCTGTTTTTTTTTGACCGCTTTCTCACTATTTATTTCCCGTGTGAAAATCAACATTAGATCACATCAAGATGTGCTTCACAAATTATCGCAAAAGCCTCAAATGTGGTAACGTGTGAGACTGCAGTGTCACATGTGGGGAATTTAAATGTTGCAGTTGTGAAACAAAGCTTTACTGTGTGAATATAAATATAACACAAATGGCACAACAGCAATTGTACAACAATATAGTTTCCATCCCTCTTCTCCTTAACGCTGTTGCTATGATTGTTCAGATTTGCTGTATCGATCGCACCTAACAGATTTATTGGCATGCATTTGGTGCACCTGCACAAAAACACACTTACTGCATCAGCAGTATACACACATACACACTCAGATGTGTGTGGTATTTCATTGAACCTCAAACATGTGTTGTGCTGTGACCCTGAAGCTGGGATATTTGCTCTCAGGATCAAGAAAGACCTCGTCAAGGTCTCCAACACTACTTTGCACAGGATCGAAAGATGTTGGCCACTGCCACTCAGAAGAGGTGCATTTTCCCAGGGTTCCTACAAAGATGTCTACCAACGGCATGTGTTTCAAACTCATGGCCTGGCAACCCAATCTGGCCGCTCACAGTCTTTGGTGTGGTACACATACCAACCAACCGACCAACTCTTGAATCTTGAATCTTGAATCTTGAACCGTATGTTGCCTCTTCTATCAGACCTGCCGAGGCGCAGTGGTCCCTGACTCATAAATAGCTTTCGGATCGTGTGATTGTTTAATCGTGTACAAACCAGAGAATTTAAAATATATATATTCTTAAGTCAAAAGTTATTTAAACAGTTTTCCAAAACACAACGTGAGTAAGAGTCCAGAAGCAGAAGAGTGTGACACATACGCAGGTAATTGCTCCAAGCTAAATCTGTTATAATAACTTCACATCTACAGTATATTCATATATTTAGTAGTGAAATATCATAGCAACATGGCCAGGGTAGCATCTGGTTGAAGTTCTCACATGATGGAGGAAATAGAGATGTGAGCAAACTAAACAGAAATGGATGACAATGTTTTGCTCATTGGACTGCATTTTTACACAGCAAGAAACTGCAGCACAGTTGTAAGGTTCTCAATTGTGAAGCATTCAGGTATGTTATGCTATAAACAGCTACAAATGATGAGAACTAATGTTTTAATGTGGCCTGGGTTGATAAAGGGAACCCCCTGCCTGTAGTTTCTGGCATGTTGCGACCCGGCGGGGCTGCGGAGGACACTGCTGGGTGCTTTCCAGGCCCCTTGGAGGCTTCTGGCTGTCGTGGGTGTGGGTCTGGTGGTCGGTGGAGGGCTGACTTCCAGGTGTCCTGTGCTGAGTACACTCGGCCATGCGCTTGGGGCTTGGGGCTGGATGGGTTGGGTGGGGCGGTCCTCGTCTTGCACAGGGTGTTGGTGGGCATGGGGGGCTCGCCTGTGGAGTAGGGGGCTCTGGCGAGATGTCAGTCTGACGAGGCGGGATCTGGCTCTTGGCCTGTAGTCCATGCCTGCCATCCGCGGCCCGGGTTCTGCGCCTGCGGCTGCATCGGCTACGTGGTGTTGGGTTGTATGTGTGTGCCTCGTGGGTACAGAGTCTCCTCGAAACCTCTGGGACTGGATAATGGTCCGAAGGACCAGGCGTGGGTGTTGCTCCACGGGCTTCCGGCTTCTCTGGGGGCTGGGGGTTCTTCTGTGGCTGCAGGGCAGGGTGCTCAGGGCTTTCCCTTCTTATGTATATGGCCACGGGACTCAAGGGTGGCTTCGGGGCCTTTTCCGCTGCTTGGAGGCGCTACGATATATACATACACCAGAACCATTTGGAATAAATCCTGTACACACACCGGTGGACAAATCACATGCACACACACACACACACACACACACACACACACACACACACACATATACATACAGGTGGACTCATTACAGGCACACACACCACCAGCACCTGCTTGGAACACAGCCCCAACATCCGCCTGGCTACATCCCTCTCCTTTTCTCCCTCATTTACTGCCATAACTATGACAGGAAGAGGCCACGTGCGGAACTGCTGTTCCAGTTTTCCTGGACTTAATTTACTCTGTTTTGTCGAAACATTCTGTCATTTGTGTCTATGTTTATTTTTTTCATTGTATATTTGTTGTTTGGTTCTATGTTTATTTGTCTCACCCGGAGTGATTCTCCCACTCTCTCTGTGTAACAAAAACTATGCTCTTGTCATCCTACAGGTCGTCCACAGGACAGAGTTATTTCAGCAGTTCTTGATGATTAAAGAATAAATAAAGAGTTGCATTGCAGGTTGAGAACTTGAACTCAACTTGCAGATGCAATGGCATACAAATACTCTGTGTTGTATGCCCAGCATGCTGACAGCACAGGTTAAGGAGCCAGGAGCAGTGGGGAGCATTTGTCAACGCACCTGGGGATGAGTGTCCATCACTGGTCAGACGATGATGTGTGGGGGTCCTTACTGACGTTAGGTGGAATAAACCCCATGTGAGCATGGGGAGAACATGCAAACTCCACACAGAAAGGCCCCTATTTGGGAGATAACCCGCATTGGCCTTGAGGTTAAAGCCTAGATCTAAAAGCATTCAAACATTATTTTGGAGCATCCCCTTGTGCGTTTCTGGACTTCTCTCAGTAATTCTGTCTTGCAGACTGTACCGCCACTCGCTCGACTCTGGTGCGGAAAGCAGAAATGCCGTCTGGAAAAGGGACACCGAAAAGCAAAAAGACAGATTGGATGACTGATCAGTGGCATCTTGGAAGCTCTTATAGACAGCCTCCCGACAGCCCCCCCCCGCCCACACACACACACACACACACACACACATATACACAGAGTGAAAGGAAGGCAATGTGCGTCCTCACTGTTCTGCTGAAAAAATAAAAGAAACAACACCCAAGCAATTGCCTACCTATGCCTTATGGTAAAACCACCTATGATGGTAGGCTGGACAGGATGAGGCAAGGATCGTATTAACAGTCACAGAAAAAACGCTAATGTACTGTAGCCATGGGGGCTGGGTGCTGGGGGCGGGCATTAACCGATTCCCGCATGGAATTCGTTAAACATCTTAAATTCCTTGTCATAATTATCATTCAGTGCCCCGGTCAAGGTTCAATCCAGTGAACTTGTAAAAAATGAAAAATAATTAAATTTTCATTTATATCACAATCTTAGGACCTGAATTTTTTATCTTGCGTTGTATTTTCATAGGGTGCGTAAATTATCAGCAGAGCTTGAGTTTCCTTTTAACCCCTTAACATTTATTTTTTCCCCTCCTTCTTGCTCTCTCTCTCTCTCTCTCTCTCTCTCTCTCTCTCTCTCTCTCTCTCTCTCTCTCTCTCTAACTGTTAATTATGTCCTGCCAACGCAGGAATTAGATTTGACAAATCAAACTAAGAAACCAAGGCTTTTTGCAGACTGAGAGGGCTGGCACAGTAATTTTTTTTGTAATTTTAGAGAGCTAACGAGGTACAGCCACTTATTTTGACTCACATAATTGAGTAAAAGCTATGTTATAATAGAAGGAAGATATTCCAGAGAAAGTCAATAGGGGAGTTTGCGAGTGATTCAGTTTATTATTTTCTTTGCGATAATAAGGCCCAAATTCATTAAGTTTGGTTTCAGCTGTTGCACATAGTGTGGAAATGTCATCTCCACTTGTTGTGATTCAAAGAAAACAAGAGTATTGAGTGTCGAGAACACTTGGCAATGATGTACGGGAAACTTTCGCCACTGTTTGTGCTTTCTGACGGTAAGCACCGAGTAGGGACCGGTGGAAGCGCTTAGTTTTACCCCAATTTCAATCACCTCGACTCACTTTCAACGGATGATCAGTGGCCCTGGCCTGCGGTCTGCGGATGTTCTGGGCAATGACGTGGTGACATGGTGCCGTTTCAGGGAATTGAAAAGGTGGTGGCTCCAGCAAAATCCTCCTATAAGATATTTAGGTGTCTTCCCAGGATAACATAGTGAGTGATGATGGAGGTGAACTGCCGCTATTGTGGTTTGCTGCTGTTATCAAATGCGTGCATTGCTCCATGTGATTCAGCGTGGTAGACAAACCATGTAGCAAACCACCGGTGTTAATAAAGATTCCCGACAGCAAGTTGCCTCGAGCTTTGTATGAAGAAAATTATTATTAAAGTCTGCCGAAAGACGTGACTGCTCTGCTTTTAAATACCGAGCACGGATCTCGCAAACAGTGCTTGCGCGGCAAACAAGTCTTTCAAATGACTCGGGTTTGGGCAGTCACGCCGCTCAGAGATGAGTTTGTCCTTTGACTGAACACTGTAGCTGCGGCCAGACACACGGCATTCAATCAAAGACTCAAATCCAGAGAGGGGCCGTGAGTCACGGGTTCCAAACACGCCCCGAGAGGCCGTCAACGTGCTCAGCAAATGGGAGGGAGCGAGTCCAGTCTTCTTCTTCTTCTGCCGGAATATTCTTTGAACGGGTGAAATTATTCTCGCGAAAATTCCCCTCACATCTCAGAGCTGAGCGGACTCCCCCCGACTCTTCTCGTTACAAAAAAAAAACCCAAAAAGAGTCGGAAAATGTCTCTAATCTTTTTCTTGAATCACTCGCAAAAGAGACAAATCTCCAAAGTCCCGCCGCTCGAACGTACAGAGTGCCCGGGCAAGCGGTGGACACGTTGCGCTTTTTCCCGCATCGCCTTGAAAGGGCTGTTTCGGGAGCCACAGACGGCCAGCCGCGCCGGGGACGGCAAAGAGCCGAAACAAAACAAAAACAAAAAAAGTCGCCCAGCGGGACGACATCGACGACACACGCGCCCATTCCGACGGGAAGCCGTAGACCCAATCAAAACACCTGGTAAAGATTTGCAGTGTGGCTCGACACCATAAACTGAAGTGTCATTCGTTATACGATCCTCTTCTGAGGCAATTAACGCTCACATCTGGGTGCCCGAAATGCCTCTTCCTCTCCCTACCATTTATTAGGGCCCCCCGAGGGGGACTCCACTTGGACGACAGGGTCCCTTGTTAGAGATCATATTTTTTAATCTCTTTGTGGAAAACGGTTGCACCCCAGCCCTGACCCCCCCCCCCCCCGTCCCCACCATTATGTATGAGGTTCCATTAACGACGGCGCCAGGTTTATGTGCCACCAATGAAGCAATGCGAGCGCTTCACTCAATCACCACCAGATAAAAGTGAATGGATCGTGTCTCTAATAGTTTGCCCACTCCAAGACAGATTGCTCGTTAAGCGTTTTCCCGTGTCAGAGTGAGGAATAGAGCGTTAAAACGCCGAGAACGAGACGGACGGAGGGGGAGGCACCCCCCCGGAAAGGGAACGGGAGGAGGCAGTGAAAATGACTGCGATGAAACAAGATGTCAGAGGATCGCAGCCCCGGTCGGGGTCATTTTGCGGTTGACAGCTTTTGCGGTTATCTCGTCTTGTTATCCTGACGTCGTTTCGTATTTAGGGAGAAATGTTGATTGATAGTGAGCCGTCTATTTGGGAGGGTGACGGCTCGCCAGACGTCATTTCTCTTTAACGAGACGTCATTTTTCTTCAACACTAATGGATACCAATAACATCGCAGCCTGCTTTCAAGGGGCGATAATTAAAGTGTTGGGTGGGGGGGACTGCTGCCCCTTTCAATTCCTTTTCATCACCAGCGCAATCTTACTTAGTGAATCCTTCCGTTCCGTTTTACATCTACACGTGAAAATTGGAAGTCGAGAAAGATTTCTACGTGGGGGAGGAAGAAGGGAATGTGTGAGCGGACGGGAGGTATTGTGGGGGCTGAGGCGCCAATGTGATTGTGCCTGGATGGATGCTCCGGCAGAGCGTCCCAAAAAACTTCGCTCCTTGCGCTCCCCGTACCTGCCTCACCTGGCCGGGGGGCGGGGGGATCCACCGCAGTCGGGCGCCAGGCAGGGTGACCGGGGTCCTGGATCCGACCGACGGGCTCCAGTACGTCACACCCGCACGAACGTGGCTGTAGGTGGGAGGAAACCGACGCCAAGCATTGGGAGAGCCACGCGAACCCTGAGTTCGGAGCAGGTTCTGCCGGGGGGGGGGGGGGATCAGAGCGACGGCGCCGACCACCGCGCAAAAGCTTGCCTTTCCCTCTATCTTACCCTGCGGATGAGAGCGACAACACCAATTTCATTCCTGCGCGTCCAGCACTGAGATAGTGACGGGCTACCTGCTAATTGTGTTAGCTCGATATGTGGCTGCAGGGGGGCCCAACTAGCCTGGCTCCTGTGGTCTTAGGGAAATGCGCCTTCCGGTATGTATGCGCCTGGCATCTTAAGATAAAAGAAAGACGTACAAATGGGATCTTAAGTATTCTAAATGCTGCTACATTCTGAACTATTTTTTTTTTTACACATCAAACCATTTAACCGCCAGCGTTTCGCCAGCTTCAGTCAGCTCCGTGGGACGTTCTCCCGCGAGGCGCCGCGCAACCTGAAGACAGTCAGAAGGGAATTGAGACGCCAAACCCCCGTTGGCCAAGAACGATAGATGCTGTCGGGAGCAAGGTCTCTGTGAAACGGGACGCTCGGGGGGGGAAAACCCAGACGGTCGGGCGGAGTGACGTCGAGGAATCAAAGCGGCCGACGTCCGGGGTCGGGTCTAACGTCGGCCGAGCGGCAGGCGCCGAACCCAGCGCCTGCTCGCTTTGGAGATTTTCAAATCTGTTAGGTGGCGTCGATGGGAACCGCTGATTGATGGCTTTTACCCCCACGCACACGCACACGCACACGCACACACACCCACACATTCTCTCTCTCTCTCTTTCTGCCCCTCTGCAATCAATTCATTCCTGTTGGGAGGTTAGTGTATATATGTGGGTTTATTGGGGAGTTGTTGACGGTGGTGTGTGTGTGTGTGTGTGTGCGTGTGTGTCTCTGCGGTGGTGGTGGTGGTGGTGTTGGTGGTGGTGGTGGTGGGGGGGGGGTTATATGAATATCTGTAGGATTTGATGTCAATAGCAAGGCATTATAATTCCCCTCCTTCCCCTCGGAGCGCATTTGCGCGCTGGCTAATGTACAATGGGGGGGGACACAAAAGAGGGCTTGTCTCTGTGCCTGCAGGGCTTTGTGATTACTGTACTGTTGTTGGAAAGGGGGCTAATCTGCATATTGTGCCACGTTCCTAAAGGCTCCTTACATGGCTTTTGTTAAGTAGATTAGTCAGCGTGTGTGCGTCTCCTTGTGTGCACGTGGATCTTGGATACATATATGAAAAATGACTTGAGTTTGGTGTGTGTGTGTGTGTGTGTGTGTGTGGGGGGGGGGGGGGGGTGGGGGGGTGGGGGGGCATCCTTGTTGAAAACACATGTTTAACACAAAGGTGGGGACAGACATAGTGGGGCCTAATAGCCCATATTAATCACCGTTATTTTAAATGAAAATTCATAAATCTTATGCGACAAGCTAATCTTTGGGGAATTCCCCGCCCCGAGCTGTGGGCGCACATTCAGACAACACAGCTCCCGGAGAGAGGTTTTTTTGTTTTTTTTTACTACATTACACAACATTATGCCCTTAATGACGTAGCGTGGCGGGGCGGGGCGGGGCAGGGCGGGGGTGGTGTCGTTCCAAGTCTGTGTCTTCCAAAATGCCCTTTCAAAACGCTGCTTTTTACGAGGATTAACAGCCAGAAAGCACAGTACACTTACCCCGAGGCGGGGGTCTAAGCTTCTTGTCAACTAATGTGCTGATATCGTTGCCTTTTCATAAGTGCATGTTGGAATTTAATAGATTCTGTATTTTTTTAACTCAATTTTTTTTTATTCATTTTACTTTTCTCGAGGAGATCGAACCCTCCCTGCTTCACTGTATATTACTGATAGCATACAGACACATACACGTACAGATTGTGATAATCTGGTTTAATTATTTATACCCTTTATATCAATATCTATAATAATCCTGTCATAAGAATCATACTTTGTATATTCTGTACTTTGTGTGTATTTTTATTCTGTTTATTTATGTTATGTATTTTGCTCTTTTTCCTCTTTTGTTAATTTACATATTTGTTATTATTATTATTTCTATTATTATTATTTCTATTATTATTATTAAGTACAATAATAATAATAATAATAATAATAATAATAATAATAATAGTATCTTATTTTATTTTATTTTTATTTTTGTTTCTAATCATTTATAATAAAAAAAAAGACTGTTGAGCTTTCTTGAACAATAATTGTGTCACTCAATCCTCACCAGGACTAATTCCTCGTATATGAAAATGTACTTGGCGGAATAAACTCATTCTGATTCTGATTCTGATTCCGCCATCGGTGATGAATCAGCGGTGTTCTAATGAAATAGAAGGGGCTTTTAATTGCGACAGCCGACGTTTGGAGTGGCGTTTCGAATATTTTTACGTTGCGAAAATCTGACACCCCAATCTCCCACCCTTCATCTCAGCCGCCCGACGGAATTTACAAAAAGAGCATGGGGGGTGGGGGGAATATAAAGAAAAAAAAAAAACAATATTACTTGTGAGAGACATACATATCCTTCTGAGAAGGATTCAATAAATCCCCGTCCCTTCCAACGCAGCAGTATTGCACAGCAAAATAATTATCAATTTCCATATCATTTGGAAGTTAGAATTGGAAACCGCATAACAGAAAACATTTGTTAATGCCTGGCGATTAGATCACCAGACTGCGACGTGCGCCACCGGAGAATATGGTTTAAAAAGGAGAAGAAATAAGAATCGGGACGGCGGCAGTCGCGAGGAATTCGGAGGTGGGCGGGCTTCCTCGGCCCCCCACACACACATATCTTTCGACTCGTGAGTGAAGACATACGTTATCGGCGGGGAGAGAGGGGTTTTTATTTGCGGGTTCTCCCGGACGAGGCTCCTGTATTGGATATTAATCTTCTATTAGAATAATGAGGTGCGGTGCAGCGTGCGAGGTGCTCCTTCCAGAACGAGGCCGCGCCTGATTCACGCGCAAAAGAACTTTCCAGACTTTTTCGACGCGTCGAATGTTGCGTCATTGTTTGTCACGCCAGTCGGTCGCCGGGTGACGGCCCGGTTGACGGTGGCCTGGCGGTACGTAACTTAGCCGGGTGCCATCAACGTTGGCTCTTATTGCTTTTATTATTAAGATGCCACCTCGATGGGTTTGGAAGGGTTTTTAATAACCTGGCAACCCTGCTCTGGTTCAGACCACCTCCTGCATCCTTGGGCTGTTACATGTTCTTTTCAGTCTGACGCCGTACATTTGAGACAACGAAATAATATTGAAAGCCCATAAAATTGACAATAAATCATGTTGTACTTGACAAAATAAATGGACTGATTAATATCCAACCTATCACACCCGCTCATCATTAAATATGCTTATATTATGCCTACATACACAAATATGATTAGTTCTGACAGCAAGTACTGGGGTATGTAGACGAAAAGAATTGTTTCGTCGTCTTTCACGCAATTGTTGACAGTGGCCGGCAGCCTAGTGTTGGTGAGAATCTGCTTTGTTTATCACTGGTTGCCGTGGTGATACAATGCAATGTTCCATTACTAACTAAAACAAATGGTTTATTAGGTGGTTTATTCTTTTCAACAAACAAATTGTGTTTGAATTTGCGTCGTAACTCAATTTTGTCTTTGATCTATTTATCTGTTGTTGGATCATTTCACTTTTATTGTTTGAAATCCCCAGAATCTTTGATTTCATAGAAATAAACCACATCTCAGACGTCCTAAAACGTCATTTCACCCCCCCCCCGCCCCGCCCCACAGTCAATACCTTCATTTGCAATTGAACGCCACGTTTCGACGAGGGTGCTTGAGTCGCAAGGTGTGGTCTTGGCAGCGCGAGGGGTCCCGCTGTGTCAAGTTAGGAGGCTGCGTCACCGGCCGCTCCACCTCATCCAGGGGGGCCTCCGTGTCTTTTGGCTGCGGCTGAACTCGCCCAAACACCTTGTTTCGTTGTTTACTGCAGGTCCAAGTGGCCAGTTCTGAAGAGCTGATTGCATTGTGTGCGCGCGCGCGTGCCTGCGTGCGCGTGCACGTGTGTGTTATTAAAGGTAAACACACGCAGGCCTGTGTGCTCTGCACTCGGAAGACAGGATTAGAGGCTGCGCTTATCAACAGCCAGTGGTCTACAGAATGTAGACTCACACGAGCATGCGCACACACACACACAAACACACACACACACACACACAAACACACACACACACACACACACAAACACACACACACACACACACACACACACACACACACACACACACACACACACACACACACACACACACACACACACACACACACACACACACACACACATTGCAAACCTTGCCTGGAGGAGGTTATGCAGCTGGATTGTTCTCCTGCCGCTGGGCGACGATCCTCCCTCCTCCTCCTCCTCCTTCCTTACGACTTCAGTCTTCTTCTGCATTTGCTTGTTTTTTCCTCACTTTGATTCTTTCCTTTCTTTGCCCTTTTCCCATTTTCATTCTCCCACCCACCCATCCACCCATCCACCCATCCACCCATCCATCCACCTATCCATCCATCCATCCATCCATCCATCCATCCATCTCTCTTTTCTCTTTTCCTTTTCCTATTCCTCTCTCTTTCTGTTTTTTTTTCTCCCTGTGTCGTCCATTGTCTTTCAATCTCTTCTCGCTTGGATTATTTCTCATTTTTCTTTGACTCTTTCTTTTTTTTCAGTTCTTTCTTGTGGTCTTTCTTTTTTTCTTTGAATTATAAATTCAGTTGCACAAAGTGATTTACCAAGTACGACCATGACCCTCTTACCATTGTTTTTTTTACTTTGTGTTTTATTTGTTTCTGTATTTATTAAGTTTGGTTGTAAGTTTTACCCTCAAATGTAATATTAATTCACTTCATTGACATCACTGTAAAAATATAAAAAATACCATTGTAAATGATTAATTCCCTTAGTGCTTCAATGTCTGTGAATCACTTTGGGCTACTTTTGTATGAAAGGTGCTATACATAGAAAACTGATTATTGTTATTATTATTATTATTCTAATTATTATTACTATTATTATTATTATTATTAGTAGTAGTAGTAGTATTGTAAAACGAGAAGCATTTTCCAATATTCATCACTGATCAAAGATGCCTCGGCTGAGCGATACCTTGGCATCGCATTGGATTTCCCACAATACTGTGTGGCTTCCAGCGCAGAAGAATAAAACCAACCATGTTACTGTTCGTGCACGACAGACTCCATTAACGTTACCATAGCAACTGGAAGCACGGACGGCATTGACGGCACTGGACGCTAATACTCTGAGCATTTCTTTTTTATTCATATTGATACACAATTGCCATGTCAATGCTGCATTGCAATGGTTTTTTGCAATGCTTTTCAAGGTCTTTCCAGGCACGCCACTACACAGCTTCCCATTCAGCCGACCTTTTTTTGCCTCAAAGCGAAAAATTACAAAAGTCATTAGAATTGGAAGTGGCTGTGCGTTGTAGTCTTTCTCGGCGGAGCCTCAGTAGGAACGGGGCAACACCGGCGGGGGTAAGATTGATGAGCAAGGGAAGGCGCCGTGGCTCTCCAGTGTCCGGTGGAGGATCGGAAGCGGTTCAAGGGGGAGCCCGGTCACGCGACCGCGGTACCAGGGATCTCATTTCGTCTCGATCTGCCGTTTTTTCAAGCGAAGGCCTGAGAAAACTCGCCATTCCGTCGCGGGACTCCGACGTGTAGAAGTGGTCACAATCCCGCACATTCCATCAGGTTTTTCAAGTTTTTATCGACTGTTGCCCTGACTGTTGCACTCACAAAGCAACTCTTTTCTGCTACACCCTAAGTGAGAAGCTGCAGCAGAGTGGCACGTTTTTTGAGGTCAAAGCAGGCGGGACATCCTGTTCCGCCCCTATCTGTTGAGCCACTGCTTTCATGGACGTCCATTCGGGTTTTAGTCAATCAAACATATCAGTCTCCCGAAGAAGTATTCTGAAGCTTCTGCCATACATAAAATAGTACTCATACACACAAAAAAAAAAAACCCTCCTTACTGCTAATGTAAGGTGAGCGGTTGTAAATGTTACTTCCAACAATTAAGGAAGCAGGGGGTTGCTGTACCACTTCACGCTGCCCAAGGCCGTGGAGTCACCATAGCAACAGCCACACACAGAAAAAGAGAGAGAGAGAGAGAGAGAGAGAGAGAGAGAGAGGGAAAGAGAGGCCGAGACAAAGAGATACAGAACCCACACTGCAATACACACACGGAGTCAACGCTGAGAATGAGGTGGAGAAAGGCACGGGAAGCAGAGGCTGTCGCTCCGTCCGAAATCCATGCACTACAGATACACGGATGAGCCGTGGTACATGTAACTATGTACCTGCATAGTACACGTTTGTAAAAGAACGATGGCTTCTCACACGTACTACGAGAGAGAACCGCGGAGAAACTTTGCTGCCGTCTGGCAATTCATTGTGGGACACGCTCGGGGTCCGACCCCGTTGTTAAATTTCGGAGACGGTCAGAGTGTCGTCGGCCAAGGAAGCAACAACAAGGACGTCAAAAGTTGAAAAACGTGCAACTTCACCAATATAAGGGCAGCCTGAAGCGGGAGCTCTGTGCGACGCCAGGCAACCACCTTCACTGCTGATCTGCAACCGTCAGGAGCGGAGGACACCGAGCAGCAGCACCGCACGGCCGCAGAGCGCAAAACACCACCCCATACCCAGTTGTTGTCTCGACCATCAAAGTCGTCAAAGTGTGTGTGTGTGTGTTTGTGTGTGTGTGTGGGTGTGTGTGTGTGTGCGTGTGTGTGTGTGCGTGTGTGTGTGTGTGCGTGTGTGTGTGTGTGTGCGTGTGTGTGTGTGCATGTGTGTGTGCGCGGGTATGTGTGTGTGTGTTTGTGTGCGCATGCGTGTGTGTGTGTGTGTGTGTGTGTGTGTGTGTGTGTGTGTGTGTGCATGTGTGTGTACGCGGGTGTGCGCATGCGTGTGTGTGTGTGTGTGTGCGTGCGCATGCGTGTGTGTGTGTTTGGGTGTATGATCGCCCATGTGTGTGTGTGTGTGCGCGTGTGTGTGTAGGTGTGTGTGCGTGTGTGTGTGCGCGCATGCATGCTTGTGTGTGTGTGTGCGCTCATGCGTGTGTATGTGTGTGTGTGTGTGTGTGTGTGTGTGTGTGCGTGCCAGGGGCAATGGGAATAACCATAACAGGAGTAGGTTGCGTGTGCTGCTTGCCTCCCCTGCTTGGCTTCATTAGAGACAGACAGCGGTGGGTTGGAGGGAGGCAGGTGTGCAGGGACGCAGCCCAGGAAGAAATTGAAGCGGCGGCTCAGATAACTCCATCACTCGGGGGTGGTCACAAAACATCATCGAAATAGTAATTCATTGAATTCCCCGCTGGAATATTTTGGGGGACGGGCGGCGGGGGCGAGGGGGGGGGAGGTTACAAGTGGCTGCAGGTTGGTCGGGATTAAGGCCTCCTTTCCTCCTACATTTCATAATCCACCCCCCCAAAAAAATTAAAAAATAAAAAACAAATAAATAAATAAATAAATAAAAACAGCTTTCACTCTTTCAGGCGTGCAGGTCGGTCATTTTTCTCTCCTTTCCGCTTCTCTCGTTCTTAATGACCGGCGCCGTCCTCCCGTCGCGCTTGCTCTTATATTTCGTCCCTCTTGAACTGCGCCTCCTCGCCCTCTGTCAGGCGGGAACGAAAACCCCCTTTTTTTTATTTTCCCTTCCTTGTCTTTTTCCTGTTTTTTTTTTTTCCCACCGGCTCCTTTTTAATGCGGATTTGCCCGTTTCTTCTTCTTCTTCTTCTTCTTCTTCTTCTTCTTCTTCTTCTTTTTTTTTTTTTTGTTCCAGGAAGCCAGGCGGATTCGTCCTGTTCCTTCTGTTCTCTGCTCTGTGCTGATTGTCAATCTGTTTCCTAAACACCACCCCCCCTGCAAGCCCCCTGCACCCCCCTGCCGAGAACACTGCCGCCGTCTTGTAAAGGATCCGGTGAGCCCCCCCACCGCCCCAAAAGCTAATCATGTTAGACATCAATGATCAAGGCCGACGCCTTGATCAAGACACATCTGAAGACGCTTCCTGAAACCGCCCGCTCTTGGGGATAAGGCTTTGTCTGTGTGTGTGTGTGTGTGTGTGTGTGTGTGTGTGTGTGTGTGTGTGTGTGTGTGTGTGTGTGTGCGTGCGTGTGCGTGTGTTTGTGTGTGTGTGTTGTACGTGTGTATAAGGAGATGTGCGAGCAGTGTGTATAGCTTTTCGGCAGAAAAACTTAATATGTGAAATCGGTTGAGAGCGTAAACGGCGTTGACTGCATTGTCCCCAAGATTCAAATATTTACCACGTACAGCAGGTCCAGAGACTGTGCTGGAAATCCAGTATTACAGTTACAATACTATTACGAATGGGAAAAAGATATTTAAAGATATAACATTTTTTTTATATCTATTAAATAAAAAATACAAATCTATATATAGCACCTAGAAAAAAAATACCAGACCAACAGAAACTATATTTAGAGATTTTTTTTATATACATGTATGCACAATGTTATGCAATGTTGGCTGTGCAATGTTTGTGAGCTGAGAATACTAATAATAATAATAATAATAATAATAATAATTATAATAATTATAATAATTATAATTATAATAATATAATAAATATCAAGAAATATATAATGTGTACAAGTATTACAGCAATGAGGTGTATTTATGAGGAGAGTCCTAGTTTGTGACAGAGCTCTGTGTCCTTGTGGCTTGGGGGAAGAAGCTCTTTCTGAGTCTCTCTTTTCTGGTCTTGTGGCTGCGTATGCCTGACCGCAGGTTTTTTTTCCAGTTATTGTATAGGACCGTATGTCTTCAAATTGTGTTGTCTGTTGTTTTTGTTATTTTTAGACTATATTTGTTGTTTATCATTTGGGCTAGTGTATATTGCCATATTTTTATTGTGTGCAGTTATCTGCTTGGTTTCCAATTTTTCCATATATTGCCATTTTCTTTTTTATCCTTTATCTATCTATCTATCTATCTATCTATCTA
>NC_137206.1:6128962-6243962 GCF_960531495.2 Zeus faber | reverse complement strand
GTCTTATTTTTTCTTCCCCCCTATGTTATCATCAAAATAAGAAAGAAATATAATCCTTTCTACTATAATTATATATTTCTCATCATCTTCCTTGACTATGTCGCAAATCCTGTTTGCCAAAATGTATTGACATTAATTCATGATACTAACATTGTCGCGAATGCACATGCGATGGAAGTTACTGTAATTACCACCTACTGACCAGGATTACAATAATTGTGACAATATAATAACTGAGACTATTATATTATTCATTTTGGTGGAATACAAAGTACGAATCAGTCACATTCAATATGAATTATGGCAAATGTCTTGACCTTTTTTTTCACATTACTGGAATCCTCGCTCGCCCACCCGCAGCCCACTTGTCTTTTCGAATCAATAGTCGACATGTGAATGCCTGTGTGCCTGGGTGCAGATCCCAAGTCATAAGCAAAAGGAACGATTCTTTTGCCAACTTGACTCCCGACTCCATCATCTTATTTTTGGTTTTTAACCTGTGCTATCAGCATGCTTGGAATACAACACAGAGTATTTGTATGCCTTTGCATCTAACAGTTAGTCTGCAAGTGGAGTTCAGGTTCTCAACCTGCACTGCAACTCCTTATTATTTCTTAAACTCGTCAAGAACTGCCGCAACATCTCTGTCCTGTGGACGACAAGTAGGATGACAAGAGCACAGTTTTTTGTTACACAGAACCACCACAAACCCCCCTCTTTGGAGAACTATTTATCATGTTTGGTCTATAAACAACTGATCACTACTCCAAGAGGGGGAGAATCACCACGGGTGAGGCAAATAACATGTACATGGAAAAACATAAAGATAGAAACAAATAACAACATTTTCACGGAAAAACATATACAACGGACGACAACATGTATCAAAATACCAGAGTTAATTCGGTCCAGGAAAACTGGAACAGCAATTGGGCAAGTGGCCTCTTCCTGTCATAGTTACAGAAAGACGAGGAAGAAAAGGAGAGGGATGCAACCAGGAGGGTGCTGGGGTGCGTTCAAGGCAGATGTCGGTGTTGTGCGCGCACCTGTGATGAGACCACCTGTATGCGTGTGTGTGTGTGTGTGTGTGAAGTGTCCACCGGTGAGTGTACGGGACTTTACCCAATTGGTTCTGGTGTATAAGTTCGGAATTATGTTGTGGCGGCTCCAAGCAGTAGAAAAGGCCTCGAAAGCGGCACAGACACCCCACTGCTGCAGGAAAGCCCTGAGCACCCTGCCCTGCAGCCACAGAAGACCCCCCGGTCCCCAAAGAAGCTGGAAGCCCTTGGAGGAACCCCGCACGCCGGGCCCCGAGTAGCATAACCCAGTCCCAGGCTACACAATTGCAGTTAAAATTGCAGGGTGTGGGGGGTGCGAGCCCTCGAAGCACGTCGAGCCCGAATCACTTGCATCCCTCCTGCCCCGCAGACC
Organism: Zeus faber; assembly: GCF_960531495.2. NCBI lineage: Eukaryota > Metazoa > Chordata > Actinopteri > Zeiformes > Zeidae > Zeus > Zeus faber. The sequence continues at coordinate 6,242,531 of NC_137206.1, read as the reverse complement.
CTGGTCCGGTAAAGTGTTTTTCAGAGTAGGATTTCTGTGCGAGTGTATGTGTTCCAGGCTAATATGAGTGGAATTTAAATTTCAGGACAGTCGAGAAGCACGTTGAGGCAGGAGCATGACGGGCAAGATCACAGCCGCCCGCCACATGCCCACCCGTCCCGCAAACTCTAGGCCTATTGTGTGGTGTATGTACTGAGTGTGAGTTTTGGCACTGGGTGATATAGGCGATGAGCAACCAGATCAATGCAGGGATGCGATCAACGTAAGTTAAGCGCCACGGACGTCCCCACAGCCACTGGGCACCCAACCAACCGTAGAGCCCCGGTGAGACCAGGAGGACCCCCACATGCCCCAAAACACCACAATATTGCCCCGACTTAGGAAGACTCAAGTATTATTGGATGGAGTTATGTCAGTGATAAAAGTAGCCCATATTTCGTTAAATGAATCAATCTTGTTTTTGGATATTGCCAATAGTTTTTTCCATTAAGATGTATCAACCAAATACCACAAGAAGACCACCAAATAAATAAACACACTCACTGGTCACTCAACTTGTGTTCTCATTTCTCTTCTTTCTGCCCTCGCCCTGCTTTTAGTGAAATCAAGGACAACACAGACTGACTTCTAATCACTCTATCAATTAATTTTGACTGCGCAGTAAACTTGGCATGTAACACAAAACAATGTTCAACTGCTGCAGCAACCTGGTTATAAACTTGTGTGTTCGTTATCTTTGTGAAAACAGCGGTCACTGAAATGTTTGGCAGATGACGATTCATGTCCATGTGGCGCAAAATGTCTTTGGGTGGGAAGAGTAAGGTGATTAAAACCAAAGACTTCCCAATGAGTCCAACTGATCAATTTTCTGCATCTGCGACTTCCTGATTAAATACAATAAAAATTCTACTCAGTGATTCACAGCTGATTTTATCCAAACAAAACTAAAATTCAATTAATAAGTCATTCAAATTTGTTGGTTTCGGCTTAATGTGATTCCAAACTGCACATAGTCTATCCTATTATGTACAGGTTACTAATATTTATTTACTAAATATGAATAAACCCCAGTCTCAGTTTTCACAAGTGCACAAGAGGATAATTTAAGAAGTAAACGGCTACTGGAGGTTCAACGAGACAGCGAACGATCACAGGAGGAATATTTTGTCCACAGTTCTACTAAGGTTACACCTGTTCAGCAGAGATGCACGTGGAGGCACCGAGCAGCTCGCCTGATCTCCGCTCATTCTTTTTTTTTTTCTCCCCCAATTCCGTTGCCTCTTCTTGATCCCTTCTCACAATGTCACGCCGACTCATTCAAATCCCTCCCTCTCTCTCGCTCGCTCCTTCCCGGCGGCTGTGCACACTCCTCTCTTCACTTCCCTCTCTCTCTCTCTCTCTCTAAAGTGCCTTGGTGCCCCCACATCGACAGAGGCACGCCGCGAGAGTCAGAATGCCGTTTAAAGGGATTTAGCCACTTTCTGGGACCTGCGCCGTTATTGCTTGGATCTAGGCTTCCCCATTTCGGGATGAAGGGTTTTAACGTCTTACGGGTGATGTGTGGAGGCGGGCGGGGTTTTGAATATCCCGGGATTCGCTGGGTACAGAGGTGGACGAGCGCAGCTCACCTTGTTAACTCAGGCAATTAAAGTCCTGTCATACGCGCGTGCTCAAGCTATTATGGGGGAGGTGTAGTGTGGAGAAAATATAAATGAGCCCGCCCCCAACCACCTCTCCATCAGGGAAAACATAAAAAAAAATGCCTTTTTAATGGAGTGTTACTCTGTACCGCGATGAATTAATCTGGCCGTGTGTGTGTTTGTGTTTGTGTGAGTGTGTGTCTCTGACTTTAGTGAAGTGGGGGTTAAGTATACATGTGCATTAGATACGTAGAATCTTATTCCATTCATACAATCATTAAACACGGACAGATTTGAGAGCTGAGCCTGTGGAAATGCGCTTGTCTGCCCCGGGTTAAAGATTTCTCTCTTTTAAGTTGACCCCGCCCGCCACGCCCATTCACCAGACCGCACCCACGCACCCAATGCAATGCAATGGAGTACTCAAAACCTCATAGAGTACCACAGCTTTAAAATGTCATTTATTTTGTTTATTTAATTTATCCCTCCAAAAAAAACAAAAACACTGGATACATGTGAACATATTGTTTGATGATATATTTTTTTAAATTGATTTTCTTTCATCAGCAAATGACTATTAACGTTGTGTTGGATCACTTTTAAAAAACGTAAATGTTTTGTATGTTATCATATGAGATCATAAAAGCAGCTTTATGTTACTATAACAACAGAGGGCGTGGGGATTGGCCCCCTGCTACCCTGGTAGCTACCAGATGTGCTGCCAGATTGACTTGTACGCGCGAGTCAGAGGGTGAAACGCCGTGGCGGGGGAACCATGGTGCACCATCCGTATCTGTGTCATCCGTGCCGTCGGGGAGGTGGCGTGGCTACGTTTTCTATTAGTATTATTACAAGACATTTTTGAATATAAATTTTACCAGATGAAATAAAAATTTACCGGAGCCAAACATCAAGCAAGTGCCGTAGTGCCGTGAAGTGTACCGCACTTTTCCCACGGTTTTCGTACCCGAACACCACAAGTTACATAGTGCAAGAACAGGCGTTCGGGGGTTGGGTGGGAAGGAAGGAAGTGCCATTCTCCATGTTACAAGTCAGTGTAGCATCAACACATTTTGAAGCTGTTCTTTTAAGATAAAAAAGAAAAGGTTACATATGTAGTGTTGCTCTATATGCATTAGCAGTTCTAATAAGGTTGGAAAGGTGTCATTCAGTGTTGTTCATTCAAAGGAATGCATATTTTTAATGAACATGATGTAACCGATGCAAGCAGTCAAATATTTTACGTCATGTACTGGACTGCATTTGTTTATTCAGCTCTCAAAGAGGAAAATATGTTTCATCATCCTACCAAACCCGCCCCATATTAGATAAACGGTTGTGATCGGCCCGACACTGGAACCGGGTGGAAATCTGTTTGAATGGGAGGGTGGCTAGACGTATTCTGCAGAACATATGAAACATGAGCTCGCAGATTGGTCTGCTTCCCAGACGAGGTTTTGAGGTTTTTTCCTCAGAGGCTCGCCTGGCGCCTGTCATCATTATCTTGTCAGAAGGCAGGCGTGCTGTCATGTCAAATGGCTCTGCCGCGTTCAATCCACCGCTCTGCTTCTTACAGGCAGTACGGGGTGAAAGGAAAATACTCAGGTCTTTTTCGCCATTTGAGATACATTTGTCCTCAATCACGAAACTTTTCTCAAAGTCTTTGAACGTGGACTTTTTTCTCACTAAAGCCGGGGCCACATTATGTCATTTTCAAGGCTAATTTCGCAGCGGTTTGAGATCGGGGGTCCATGGTGGTCCGGGGCGGTCGCGCTGTGGAATTGCGGCGGTCATTGATATGCGCACGTGAGTGAAAGACTCAAACCTGTCTCTATGCGACCCCGATCGACCAGGTCCCGGTTCAGTCAAACATGTTTGATTTCTTCGGGGCCGGGTCTTTTAAAAAAAAAATCCCTCGCCGCACGGTGTCCAGGCTGTTTTTTGTCAAAATATCGTGAGATGGGAAGATAAACTGTCCCGAGCGCTGGAGCGCTGGAGCGCTGGAGCGCTGGAGCGCTGGAGCACCACGAGCCTGTGTTGCTCTGCTCTCCGTCTTTAGATGGGTGACCCTCGACGGCCCCGTGCTGTTATATGTGTGTGTGTGTGTGTGTGTGTGTGTGTGTGTGTGTGTGTGTGCACAGAAGAGTCAGAAAATCTGCAAATTTCCGTTGTTAAATGTGCGCCGCTCAATCTTTTCATCGTCGCTCACGATTGGAAAAAAGACCAATATACCTCTAAGGTGGAGGAGGCTTTAGACGCTGAAGCGATACCATTTCAAATGACGTCGCAGTGAAGTAGCCGACAAAGTCGTCGTAGGTCATCTCGGTATCGGGGGGAATCTTTACAGCAATCTTTACAAAATGTTTGTCCATATCACTGCAACTTGGTGAAACATTGACAGTGAGCCAGACTATTAATTTATGGGATCTTGTGGTGGAGTTTTACAAAACAGGCATTCCAGGAGAAGGTTTCTGATAGCGGGCACTTTTCTCTTCATTGACTTACCAGCGGAGTCGGACTGCACATTGTGGGAAGCTTGATTAAGAGTCTTTCGCCCACTGGTGAGTCATGCAGCAGGGGAGGAAAATGTAAGAAAAATGAAAGGACTCTAGAGATGCAGAAGAGTTCTGCTTGTCTGTTGGTTCAGTGTTGCATTTCCCACACTATATCGGGACAAGCGCGGTCACGATCTTGTCTTTTCTTTGTACTTTCATGTTGAATTTGTCATGAATATATGGACAAGGCTGTGACCCCACATTGTCAATTTCTTTTGTTGTTATTTATGTTTTTCTATGGTACTCTCCATGGCAGCACATCAGTTCCAGTTCAAAACCCACTATAGTGACGAAATAAAAAACTCACCAAAGACAAAGACAAAAAAAAATATATATATATATATATATATCTAGCAATTATCTCTGCTGTGGGCCTGCCTGCTGTGTGGCTCTGATCCCAGGGCAGCCTCATGGAGTTAATTTAGCTGCTCAGCGTTGAGTGTTGTCAGTTATATCTGAACCGGGGTCAGATCTAAGGTGCTAATGGTAGGGATTGTGGGGGATTACAAGAGAGTGTGTGTGTTTGTGTGTGTTTGTGTGTGTTTGTGTGTGTTTGTGTGTGTGTGTGCGTGCGTGTGTGTGTGTGTGTGTGTGTTAGAGAATGTGTCACAGGGAGAGAGATTGTGCAAAAAAAAAAATCAACTTTTCCTCACCCTGTGCGAGGTTATGTCTTTCATGGACTTCTGACCCCAACGCGACAGGAAAATGAGTGTTTGTCGATGACTCAAACGAGTGTGTCCCTTTGACATTCTTTTTCTTTGTGCAGATTCACCGCGCGGGTATTTTTCAGGGGAAAAACTGAAAAAAATAATAATAATGAAGAGACAAAGGATGGTCCAACTGAATGGAAGGGGGAGCGGGGGAATTTTGTATTTTATAGATGTTAGTAAATAGATGATCACGAACGCAGCCAGAAAGCCCCCAGTTCGTCCCTCGGGCTCTTTCTTCCAACATCCTGAAAGCGTCTTTGAAACGTACCTTCAGGCCGTCGACTGACACGCCTTCGCCCAGACTTTGAGTTTGTAACAAGGGAATAGTTTCCCCCTGTCGTCACCCCTTCCGTTCCCCCACTTCAATTTACAGGCGACCAATTTAATAATTTCTCAAATCATTTATTTCTCCCGGCGACAGTTGTTATTTCAGATAACCAACGACGTTTTGCCAATGTTTTTTTTTTTTTTTTTTTTTTTTAATATTTGAATGGATGAATATCAAGCAAGCCCCGCCCTCGACCCCTCCCCAACAACACAGCCGGCCCCGAACCGACTGAGCCGCCCTCCTCAGAACACCTCCTTCCTGTCCTCCACCCCGCCCCACACCGCTCCCCTTCAGATAAAGCGCCACGTCTAATTGGTCTGCAACTCTGACAGTTGAAGCAATTAAGATGACAGGTGAGGGTGTTTAAAGGGGGCTTGTTCCCTCTAACCCCCCTCCCCCGCCAAACTCCAACCCCACCCCACCACCTGTCGTCCCTGACAGCTCCCCCTCACACACACACACACACACACACACACACACACACACACACACACACACACACACACACACACACACACACACACACACACACACACGCCCCTCTAGCATGTGTCACCTGGAAGTCTAGAAACCTCAGTCGCCAATTCCGCACCACCCGCCATCACCTCTTTTTGTGCTCTGCGACAGTCACGATGGTGGCCGTAGCTTTTTTTTTTTTTTTTTGGTTTGTTTGTTCCATCCGATGAAAGTGCAAAATGAAAAGCACGCTGTGCTTTGACGCAGCTAGACTATATGATGGATTACTGCGTGCAAGATGTTATTCTCCATTACTTTGACACGGATAGTTTCTCCGTTGATATAGTCACAATTATATGAATTCATGATCAAATCAATTCCCTATATTCACACAATTTCTCAAACGGAATAACCGCAATGAGCGAAGAAGAGAAGAGAGCGACACGGGCGTCTGCTCTACCAGCTTTACTCTACCTCTACTTTACCTCCACTTTACTCTACCTCTACTTTACTCTACCTCCACGCCTTGTCTACCTCTACTTTACTGTACCTCCACTTAACTCTACCTCTTTTTTTCATCTACTCCGGCTCCCAGCGCCTCTGCTCTCCAGCGAAGCGATGACGAAACATTTACAATTTTAATTCATCAATATTTTAATCCCATTATTTTATGCTAATCGAGTTTATAATTCTTTTTTTTTTTGTTTAAGGTGACGCCGATTAATGGAACTGTCTAGAGTGGTTACAGGACCTTGTGGGTTCACAGGCAAGACGCACAGCGTTTTACGTGTGGCATGAACCTATTGATCCAATTTTGAGTGAAATCCGTCTCTCTCTCTCCCCTCTCTCTCTCTCTCTCTCTCTCTCTCCCCTCTCTCTCTCTCTCTCTCTCCCCTCTCTCTCTCTCTCTCTCTCTCTCTCTCTCCCTCTCTCTCTCTCTCTCTCTCTCCCCTCTCTCTCTCTCTCTCTCTCTCTCCCCTCCCCTCTCTTTAACATGTGCAGCATCCTCAGCTGGTAGACAAGGCAGAAGGCGCCCAGCGCGCACGTTTCTTCCTCAGATGTACGCACCATTCAGCCATAGTGTTGACGTTTTTTTGGATATTTAGGTTCAGACCCAAAGCAAATGGTAAATATTCTTTGTGTAAAATATGTCGACGAGACGTGCCGACAAAGACAAACTAATACGTTTGTCCGTCTTGCAGAGGGGGTTAGACGCATGGGCTCGTCAGCATTATTTTTATTATTTTTATTATATTTTTTATTATTTTATTTGATTTTAATTTTTTTTGTTCGTTTTTTATTATTATTATCATCATCATCATCATCATCATCATCATCATCATTATAATCATGATAATTATTATTGTAATATTCATCATTATCAGTTGTTAATGATAGCTGTGGCCAGAGTACCTTATTGTTCAAGGTGACAATAAAAAAGAAAGACTCCCTCTCCCTCCCTAAACTCTTACCTGTGGGCAGAGACTCCCACACAGTGTAAACCTGAAATTGTCCGGACATTACATGGATGAGCTGTATGTGTGACTGCAAATGTCCGAGTCATTTGAACCAGACATTACCCAGCCAGCACCCAAGTACAACGTTCAGGTAATGTCCGATTGAGTGGTACATGTGAACAGAGCAGGTTATTGTCCGGATCATTCACAGCGAACGAGTGCCCGCGTTGCGTGTTGATGTCTCGCGTGTTGCGAGCATTCAACCTGCTATAGAACCTGAAAAAAAGGAAAATAATACAAATTCGCGATCAAGACCACATTTCCCACAAGGTAACAGGAAGGTACAGGGACTGCAGGAGTAGGGGAAGAAGTGCAGTGTGGAGGTTGAGAACGCAATCATTTAAATGAAATTACCTAATGGGTTTGTTGACTTCACCTTTTCTATTTATATCTCTTTTCATTTCATACCTGGCTCATCCGCCATAGCAATAACAGAGAGAAAGTTGTTTAAAAAAAAAAAGGAAAAAAAGGTTGATGATCTACCCGCCACATAGGGACATAACATAAATACAAAACATGAAAAAAATATAAAACCAGGAAATCTTGAAAATAATCCTAAAATATATATATTTTAGATACATTTACAGGTCTAGAATTGCATATAAAATGATGCTATTATTATTTACTTTGAAAAAATATGCCTATATGCGTGGATGGAACCCACTCTATGACTATATGACTCCAACATATATGTTTCCTTAAATTAAGAATACAATATTTTTTTCGACCATTTTAAACCTCAGGTAAAATGTTTCACAAGATTGTTTGTTGTTTCTTGTTTGAATTTTCTTTTTTTACAATTTTATTTTATTTTTTCTTGACTTTTTGTTTGACATATTGGCTATTTTTGCAGAGCAGAGGAAGACAACGATGAGGTGTGCATTCTCCAATTAAAGGCAGGAAACTGCATGCCAAAATACCCCCAAACAAAAACATGGTGAGAGATGATGAGGTGCACGCACCATAATGGAGAGACAGAGAGAGACAGACGGAACGCAAGACGGGTAGAGGGGCATACAGAAGTGCCCCCCGCCCCCCACTCGGCTGGGTGAATTGGGGGTGACCTAGAGCGATTCTTGAACAAATAAGATTGCCTTTGTGTGTGCATTATTTTTTTTTCTGTTGACATTTGCTAAGCGCCGGGGCTCCTGGCCATGGGAGATAGATGAGGGGCCTAAAATTCCTCTGTTTTCTGCCAGGGCTTTTCTTGTTACCTTGAGAACTCTGTGTGTGTGTGTGTGTGTGTGTGTGTGTGTGTGTGTGTGTGTGTGTGTGTGTGTGTGTGTGTGTGTGTGTGTGTGTGTGTGTGTGTGTGTGTGTGCGTATGTGTGTGTGTGGATGTGTGCATGTGTGTTTGTGTGTGTGTGTGTGTTTGTTGGTGTGTGTGTGTGTGTGTGTGTGTGTGTGTGTGTAATAGTGTGTGAGTGTAAATGTGAAAGCCTGGTGTACGAGAGAGAGAGGGAGAAAGACAGACAGAGAAATAAAAGCAATTTGCGGGAAATGCACTGTGATTGCTGCACAGTAGAAATTTACCAGAGCTTTGGTTCTGACAACTGAAGCTAAAGGTTACCGCCGCTCTCCTCCACCTGCTAACTGTCAACTGTTTCTGAGGAACCCCCAACCACCTTCCTGCCCCCGCAAATATTCCACTGTATTACGTTGGCACGACACTCCATTGAAGGGTTCCTTCCCATTGACTTTTATTTCAAATGGCGGGCCGCGTGTCATGCGCGCTCGTGCAAATGCCAATGGAGTTTGACGTTCCAAACGTTAAAAAGCAAAACCTCTGCTGTGAAACATGTCTCCCACCTCTCACACACGTATCTGCAGTTGTGTGCAACAGCTGCTTTCATGCTTTGGTCCAACGCACACCTGATATGGGTAGGAGGTTCTGTCTCCTTATCAGCAATTGGAATCATCCACAGTGATTTCGCACAACGAATCCGAACCAGGTTCCATAATCTCCACCAGTATCACAGTATCACCTCCCACCCCCAACAGTATCATCTCCCCCTCCGTCCTATCTCAGCCAGTATGGGGTCCCCATCCAAACCCCATACCCACCAACATCAGCGCTCACCCCCACCAGTACCCGGTTCCACCTCACCATCACCATTGCCAGCTTCCACCTTTTTACCCCATTTCTATAACTATCAGCTCCCACCTACACCATCTCCTCCAGTACCAGGTTCCACCTTCAACCTATATCCACCAGTATGAGATTCCCCCCATCCACCCCATCTCCACCAGTAACAGTTTCCACCTTCACCCCATTGCTACCACTATCAGCTCTCCCCTCCACCATCTCTAAAACTATCAGCTCCCACCTCTACCATCTCCACATGCAACAGGTTCCACTTTCACCCGACAGTATATCCACCAGTATCAGATCATCCACCTCATCTCCACTGATACCAGTGAAGTTATCATCTTGAAGCTAGCGGGGCTCCATCGGCACCAGGGTGTGGAAAACGCTCCATATTCCTTATGAGGTTTATTGTAACGTTGGTATCGTCCCTGACACTGATTCGAGTTGATTAAGTGATGCTTCCCAGCCAATCTACTCTCTCCTGATTGAAATGTCATTGATGTTGTTGATTAGGAGCAGACACATATTCCCAGCTGCACGATGCATTGTCAAATAAAAGAAACGGGGGAACAGCTGACCTCAGCCAATGGTCAAGACGAGTTGTGTTTAATGAAAAATGTGTTTAATGAAAAATGTGACTCTTTCTACACGTGCTAAACAACTTTTTATTTTCTGTAGGGTCATGCAGGTGTGTCTGGAGATGTGTGTGTGTGTGTGTGTGTTGATAGTGTGTTGTGTGAACATGTCTGCATATTCTTGTGTATTCCTACAAAAGGCTTCAAATAGGTCACAATTTCTTTCAGATTTAATTACATTTTTAATTTCTTCGCGAATATAATGCATTGGCAGCCAGTGTGTCAAAAGGAAATGGTGTTTTAATGTCAAGTTACAGGGAGTCTCCAATCCAATGTTTAGTGTGAATGTGTATCTGAAGACTCTTCCACATTTTCGTATCTCCAAAGTATTCTCTTAAATTCTTCACTTTACAGCCTCAAAGAGAAACTTTTTAAACATGACAGGGTTTAAAAAAAACAATTAAAATTACTCTTGGGGTTTTTATCACAATGGGGAGAACCGCAGTAGGGTTTGTCTAGAAATTCATGTGCCTCTAATACCGCTCTCCCACTGCATCAAAAATCCACTGACACCCTGTGCTGTGGAGATGGTGTGGTTTGAGCAGCCACACCTGACCTGGATCGAGATAACTGAGGACCCAGGATCAGAATAGCTGCATACCTGTTGCTCGTTGGTTGGTAAAATGAGCAACAGGTAAAAACCACCATCCCCACGCTCACTCAGGAGATGAGCCCTTATCATGACACATCTCTATCTGCTCCTGGGCTAATTCCAACTAGCCCTCTCCACAATGAACTGGTGTCAACAACAACGTCTTCTGTGTCTCTGGCAGGCGTGGCAGGCGAAACTGCCACTCACCCGCTAACAATATGGAAAAGATTTCACCCGGATTTCAGTCCCGGTACAAATGACTCTGCAATAGACACAGGTTTTTATCAACTCCAGCTCTGATCTGCTGTGATGGCAACATGACACCCGGGTAGACATGCAAATTTTCGTCCCTTTACCGACACATTGCGACACGCGTTGAAGTTCCCGGCGTTGCCACATAAATGGACAGGAATATCAAGGCTGACATTTAAATCCATTTTATTTTTTTACGCGTCTACCTGGTAAGCATGAGTGGATTGATGTATTCATACTTCTGATCCGGATGTTTCCTCTTTGGAATCACCCTTGAATCTGAGTGTATATCTTAGGCTCAAAAGCTGAAAAAAATGGGACTTTTAAATATACTGGTGTGGTGTGGGGTTTGTGTGGTTTGAGCAGCCACACCTGACCTGGATCTAGGTGACTGGGGTCAGAGTGGCTGCATACCTGTTGCTCGTTGGTTGGTACAACGAGCAGCAGGTAAAACCCCCATCCCCACACTCACTCAGGGGAGGAGCCCTGTCATGACACGTGTCATGACAGGGCTCCTGGCTAATTCCAGCTGGCCAACTCTCTACAATAAACAGGTGTTTACAAGCCGTCCTCTATGTTTCTGTGCCGGAGGTCCCTGCAATGCCACTTGAGTGGCGCATGGTTGGAGAAGCTGCCAAAATTGATATTTGGTATCAGGATACTGACCTTAGTGTTGGTACTTGGTATCGGATCCAAAAGGATCGTCGCTAACCCCCCCGCCCCCCCCGGCCACCCCCCACACTTTATGTGTCATGTGTGAGGTCTATAATCAATGTTAATAGTGCTGGGACTCCTCAACTCCCACAATGCCCTGGGACATTATTATGATCATTATTATTATCATAGGTGGGCAGCTGTGTAGCACCGGGAGTGGAGATGGCGGTGCGGGGGGGGGGGGGGGGGGGTTCTGTGGGTGTGTGGAGGTGGACTCAGGTGACACACCCCCCACAGATCCACCAACCCCCACTTCCACCTTGCCTTCTTTCTCCCGAGCACGTGCTCAAGCGCTCGCTGGCGCCTCGCTCACATTATGAGGCAACACATCCATTTTGTTTGAGCGGGAGTATCTAATTGGTTTCGCGCCCTATTCATCACAGAGTATTGGGTTTTTATTGCCAACCAATATGCTCGCTCCCATCCATCCCAAAGCGTGTAGGGCCATTACTGGGATGAGTGTGTGTTGTGCTCCAGCACGTCATGAGAGCTGTATTTGTAACCCCGCCAATAATTACGGTTTATGATCTGCCTTGAATCTAAAAACCAAATAAGGTGTAGTCAACGGGGGGGCAATGCGATTCGTTCAAAGGAAAAATAACATGTACGCACCAAGGTCCGTATAACATTTTAACAACTTGTTGACACTGAGAAGTTAAGAATGCAGAGCTACTTGAAACGTCTAAACCTGAACCTGAAGGCTACAAAGGATCCGCAGCTGTGTAATACAGAGGTGCAGCTAAAGGGTAGGGCCACTATCATTTCATTTCTTACAATTCTTTACTGTAGAGACACCTACACAAGAAACTTACACAAGAAACTTTACTTAATTCACTGCCTGCAATGTCGGTTTCCATTTCGAAAAAGGAGATTCAACTGGCTTTTCTGATGCATGAGCGTTTGACCCAGTGGATTGCGTTTCAGCACAGGGAGAAGCTGCAGTGGAGTTGTGCGTTTCTCAGTAGTAAAGCGCTCGGTGAGGTTGTGCTGTGCACAGTCATGAATGAGGGAAACCACCATTTTAACACGGCCTGGGTTGAAAAATGCCAAACCCATCCCTTAAGTACAGCAATATTAATGACAATATCAATGCGTTCTACGGAAGAGTTGTATTATTCAAGGTTCAAGATTCAAGATTCAAGAGGTTTATTCGTCACATAAACCTCTAATTCATTGTTTAGTTGCATATCCACAAATCATGATAATGCTATCCATAGGAGGTTTGTATGGTAATCATTTTCATTATTTACTTATTGCAGTACTCCAATACAATTCAAGTTTCTACTTTTAGCAATTATTTCAACACGCGCACGCACACACACACACACACACGCACACACACGCATGTGTGTGTGTGTGTGTGTGTGTGTGTGTGGCCTTCCTTACATGGGCAGTCAGCATCAGCATCAGCATCAGCATCAGCATCAGCATCAGCATCAGCATCAGCATCAGCATCAGCCCACTTCAGATCAGCCAGCGTCATGGAGTCGCGCGGGATTGAGAGCGAGTCACAAAGACCCAACAAAAGGCCCCAAAAAACCCGCACCAGACAGGGAGAACATCCACAACAGTTTCCATCTCATTAGCATGCCATATAACCCGTCCGATGTTGTTCGCGGGAAGCCAATATTCACACGCGCGCTTGCGTGCGGCGCAATAAAGCCAAGTGCGTGAAGTGATATTAATAATAATCCCAGCCCCCTCCGCCCCCCTCCCTCTCCGCCGCATATTCGCCGCCCACCCCTCTCCACCATTTTATTTCTTTAAGGCAAAAAAATATATGCATATATATATAAAAAAGAAGGAAAAATAATCCGCTAATCGCAGAGTTAGTAAGTGAGTAAAAGTGTCTCTGTTATGTGCCGAGGCCGCCGTTAATTCGCCACGCGGGAGGAAACATTATGGAGCCATTAGAGGGCCCTCAAATTGGATTCAGTCTGGAAAGTCATTACATTCGGCGTGAAGAAGATTTCAATTGAGGGCGCTTCATCCGATATTTGATATTACCGTTATTAGAGGGAAGGAGCTGGATCAGATTCCCAGGAAAGATAACGTCTCCGCAGCGACGCCAGATTGACTTTTTCCTTATTTGAGACTTATTTCCCCCATCTGTGATGTCCGTGTGTGTGTGTGTGTGTGTCTGTGTGTGTGCGTGTGTGTGTTAGTGGTAGTGAAGGAGGGATTCAAATAAATAAATATATATCTATACATCTAAATATGCATACATAATATAATATACATACATGTACTGTACGTATGTATATATCACACATCGATCCAAACTCGTGATTTGAATTCATAAGAGATATCGTCTCTTGCCTTTAAAAATAAACAAACTTACATTGAAAGAGAAATATATTCATTACGCAGTAAATTAACTTTACTCCGGTGAAAAAAGGATAAGAAAAAAAACGACATTTAATACCGAAAATTCATATTGATGGTTCTCTCGGCTGCGGCAAGTGAGTTTTATTTTTCTCATTTTTTTTTTTTTGCAGACTGAGATGGAGGTGGGGGGAGATACATGAGGTGGAGAGCCATGTTGGGGGTGTGTGTGTGGGGGGGGGGGGGGGCGTTAGGGGGGTGGTGCAGAAGAGACTGCTGAGTAGGTCTGCTTGCCTCCACGCCAACCAAACAGCTGGTGGCACTCAACTCCGAGCGCACCGTCACAATTGGATTTCGGGGGCCGGATAATGAGACCAGACTGCCGTTGACTGTTGTGTGTGTGTGTGTGTGTGTGTGTGTGTGTTTGTGTGTGTGTGTGTGTGTGTGTGTGTGTGTGTGTGTGTGTGTGTGTGTGTGTGGACTTCAGAGTGCATCAGCACTCTGGAACACAGCCCACTCAAGAGAATAACACTTATGTATGCGCCAAGGGGTATGATCTGGGAATATGCTACACTGGATTATGGATTTAAGACTTCATGCATTCATTCAATTGAATCATTAAAATCAACGGCACTTGTGGAAATGCTTCTCATTTCCTGTTTTATTTTGCAAGACGCCGTTTATTTTCATTTTGTAAAATCTGCCTCCGGTAAAGTGAGCGTTTCATGTTTTACTTTTTGATCATCGGGTATTTTCGGGTGTGTTTGAGCAGTGAGTTGACACACAATCACACACACACACACACACACACACACACACATACACACACACACACTAAACTTGTGCAATAATATACATGCAATAACACTGGTATTACCCTGTACATACTGTAAAAAGCTAGTTAGCATAGTAATAATTCATATTATGAAAAGTGTCCTTGGGTTTCTGAAAGGCGCTGTATAAATCCCAGTTAGTATTATTATTATTATTATTATTATTATTATTATTATTATTATTATTATTATTATTATTATTATTATAATTATCATAATTATTTGAACCTTACATATCCATAATAATAATGTATTCTGTGCATAGTATCACATTTTGTAAATTCAAGATTCAAGATTCAAGAGGTTTATTTGTATATCTTTATATATCTAACTATGTCTGTTTTGTATTTTCTGGCTGTTTGTACATACTGTATATTTTTGTTCATTTCATTTTTATTTAATTTCAAACTTTTGCTTCATTTTGTTATTATTTTATTCTCCATTTGTTAAGCTGTTTTGCTTTTGAATGCCGATGGTGTGTAGTGTAGTGCATTGTACTGCACTGGAGAGTAATGTCAATGTACCTGACAAATAAACTTGATTGTGATTCTGATTATATAGATGGGTATAATTTCACTATGACATCAACTATGGCATCTCAAATTTACGTTTGATGTTTGATGAATGGTTTGTTGTCTGAATTCCCTAAAATGAAGTTATGTGGCTCTCTCCTCAAGGTTTTTTTGGGGGAAAAAACTTTAAATATGTGGTTTTATTTGTGTCCTTTGATTTGGTTTTTGTGTCCTACATTTTTCTTTTTGTTTGTTTTTTTGTTTTATACAATTTTCAGACATTGAATACATTGTTTTTATATTCTTTATTTTGAAATGGTGCAATAAAAATATTTCCCTTAGTTTGTGTTTTTATTTTCCACATAGGCCTAATATATATAAAAAAGGGACATATGTGAAGGGGTCCTCGGTTTATTTTCTGTCATATAAGGGGTCTTAGGTTGAAAAACGTTTGAGAACCCCCGGAGTAGATCACTCACAGTTCCACTCAAGTAAAAGCGTAGAAATTAAAAAAAGGTTTGTAATTGTATTAATTCAAGCAGAAGTGAAATTAGCCAATAAAAGAAAAGTATTGTAAAATACAACCATAAAACTACACGTGCTACACAAGATTACCTAACTGCATGTACTGGAGTACTGCATGTAATCCCATCATGACCCACCTCTGGTCTTGAGGCAGCGATTCTTTCTGAGAAATGGAAATGTAGAAAGCAGAAAAAAGAAACAAGTCGTAAAATTAAGTTACACAGGCCCACTGGTATTTTTCTACATTCCTGTATCACTTGGGTCGGGAGAGAATTCCAACCTTCACCACTCGGCGTGGGTGCTCTGCCTACAATAAACGCCAAAAAATGAGAAAAAAACAAAAACTTCATGTATTCAATTTGGAGATGCTCTGCCTAAAATATATGCCAAAAAGTAAAAAAATAAAATAAACAAAACCAATATATATATATATATATATTTATAGTTTTTATATTTTATTATCTTTAAAATGTTACTTATTTTGCTCAAATAAATCCCTAGAATAAGCTCTATTTCCTAAATGAGAGTGCTGAAATTGAATAATACTTAGTTAAATAATCTGCTCTGCTGTTTATTCTCAATATTTTCTTGCTTTTTAAGTTTTGTTTTTTTTCCACCATGTTTTGTGTGCGTATGTCTTTGTTTTCAGTACCTTTCACAAAAACCCATAAACCCTTTGATAGAATACTGCACCAGTCTCCCCATCACGGTATTGATGGTTGCCCCTGACCCTCGTTTATGGTATGGGGCGCGAGTTAGGGGCGATGCGTGTCTGTCACCTTCTCCCATTAAAGACATCCTTCTCCCTAGTTTATCGGCCAAACACTGGCGCCTGACTTCCCTCCGTCCCCTGCTTTTGGTTTTTCTTTTTTTTTTTTTTACGTTAAATATCATTTACAAGAACGGGAAACACATTACATTAAACATCATAATCATTTACATTATAGTCACGCCTGCCTTATAGGTGTTTTTTCCAACGTATTTTCAACAACAATAATAATTCACTGTATTTAGACCCATTTTTGGGTCTAAATACAATGAATTATTATCAATTACAATGAATTATTATCAATTGCTGTAAATACATCCAAAGCACAATGTTGGCTAAAGTAGGTTTCCAGTCGGAAGCGACACCCATTCCTGTTTCTAGTTTCTTACGTTGGCGCAGATCTAAGCAAAAGAGCCGCTTTGCAGGAATGCCAAGGAAGAAACGATGAGCAACGATGGGGGAACCAACATTTTAATAAGGCCTGGGTTGAAAAACGCCGAACCTGTCCTTTAAGGTTACGTTTTGTGTGGTTGATTGCAACAAGATCGGAGGCAATTATCTTTGCGACTGCAAATTTACTTTTGTTTCTCGTCACAAAGGAAATCCCTAAATTAAGGATTGGCTTCAGTTGGTAAAAGGAAAAGGTTAGAGAGGCATAGACAGAAGGTCAATAATAATACTGACTAATAAAAATATAGAAGGGTTGCACTCTAACCTTTTCTTCTCACTGGCTGTCGGTATCTGAGGACGCTGTCGTGCGGCGCGGGCGGTTTATTGGCGAAAAGCAACTTTCGTCCGTCGGGACACACGGTTGTGGTCGTCTGGTCGGCGATAACGGTGTGGGAGCACGCACGCAACCGCGCCGGAAGGTCGCGCGCCCTTCGCCAGGCGTCTGCACTTCAGCTTATGGGGAGATAATGATCAACATATTGGCTCCTGTCGGAGTGCTTGTGCGCCTTTCGCCTCATTCCATGGAAACTGCTAATTAAATGAAAATGTCAAACAGAGCGCTTGTGCACGCTCGCGCTTGTTTGTGCGCACGCTAAGGATTCGCTAACAAGTAAAGGATTTCTAGAAGTGAGCACATTTTCCCCTTGCAAAAAAAATAAATTGAAGCAAAAATAAAGAGTCCCTGAGGGTACAAGAAGTCTATGCATGAAGGACAACCATTTTTTTTCATTTGTGAAAAGTCGACCAGCTATACGTCTTTGAGGTGTTTTTTGTAGAATGAATAATGAATTTGCCAAAAAAAAAATATTTTGAACCAAACTATCAACTCACACTTACTAACAAAGAGCGAAGCAATTCATTACAAATGGTGAAGGCACCATGTTTAACCTCATGTACGAGAACTACAAGCAACAAGACTTTTTCCCTTTTATGGTCGTATGGTGACACAATTATTTGACTTTTCCACAAACCCAACTCTTTACTTTGCGTATCGGCATATGGGTATGAACTCATTGTCAAATCTGTGTCGATATCTCACGCGGAAATATTCTTACAGTGACCACAAAGTCACTTCAAGTCAGCTAAGGATCTACAGTTCGCCGTCTTAAGCTTTTAATACTTGGGGGGAGTGCTGGCGTATCACTTGCATGCCTATGTACTGCTGACTTTGATCAATACACGACCATAACAGGAAAGAAAGGCTGGAAATGTGAAATTGATAAGATCAGACATTCTTTTCAGAGGCTGTCCGTGAAAAAGACCCCAAAAAATGAAACAGGGACGTTTTGGTCTGTCAGCGGAGAACAATCTCTTGCGGCGCAAACGTCCTCATCGCGAGATCAAAATCTCCCACGAGTGATGCATTTGTTGACATGGTGATCAATAAACGTATCAGCCGCGTGTTAACACAATCAGTGACACTTATGTGAGTCGCTCAGTCACCGCCATCGGTTACTGCCGGTGATCTGAACAGGCTGCCATCAGGAGAAACCATTGCAACATTTCATTCAGTAGACAAATAACCTCTTAAAAACAAGACCCAAAATGTGATTTATATATATATATATTAATAAATGTGATTTATATATATATATATATATAATCACATTATATATAATCATTAAATAATTGTAAACAATTTATTATAAAATAAAATAAAAAATTATAACAAAATTGAACAATTAAAGAAATATAGCGTATATGTATTGGGGTTGGGCTTAAATGTGTTGAAAATGCAAAATGTCTATTGTAGTTGACAGAGCCCTCTTTTTCTGATAATCTATTTTGTCCCATGATTATATGATTAACTTTATTGTGCCGCAAAGTGGAAAATTTGGCCCTAAAAGACATTTCCACATACAAAAAACATACAAAGATAATCAATAAAAACCATACAGCAAGGTTCATAAAAACACAAATAAAAGCGTTAAATAAAAGACCTGCACCGATTCCTTAATAAAAACTTTTTTCTTTTTTTTTTTATTTCATCAGAAGTCCATCTTGGAAGCAAAACTCCTGACGTGTTATTATTCTGTTTTATTTATTTTATTTAGCTGAGCTGTGCAACCCGGTCCCTCCGGGGGAGGAAAGGACTGGTAGCGCAGAGAGAGAGATAAACTCCCTGCTTGGAAAAGAGGCGGTGCGGAGCCTCCCTGCGATAGGGATGTGAAGGAAACCGTGGTTCCCTGAGAAGGAACTAGATCTATGAGTGCGCTGCAGTGTGGTGCCCCTCTGGGTCGCCAGGCTCCATATGTAAGGGTGAAAAGTGTGGAAAATGACTCATCACACCGTTTCACTTCTCTCTGTTAGGTCCGGGTTTTGTGCTGTCGTTGAGCGGTGGCCTTGGATACAAGCACTTTCCAAACGGTAGCCTTGCCACGCATTCCATCAGCCCACAATCCGTAGTGGTTGAGACTGGCTCACAGAGGTACAAATTACATTTGTTGTGTGATTTTTGAGGCTGTACTTGTGTGGCATTTATCTACTGCACTGTCAAATGTCTGTCTATACCTGTCGGTAAAGTTTCGGCCTGCAACCACTGAACCTCTGAGATAGTTTGTCCATGTTTGCCGTTATGCTTTTAGAAAGTGCTCCCCTGAGCCACAACCACAGCCCAATGACTTGGTCAGAAAAGAAGCAGTTGTAGTGCAGCACTCCTTTCCAAAAATGATTTAATTCTGTGTTTTACTCAGATGAGTCTGGCAGCACGAAGAAAGAGTGGCATTTCTGGAAAACCGGCCTTCAAATCCCACCAGATGTTTGTATGCTGGAGTCAACCATATCCATTTTTTGACTTGAGATTTTAAAGGTTGGTGTACCCTAATTAAATGTGTTTTTTTTAAATTGATGGACTAAGACACAAATCTGAGCGGCTTGTTTCAGGCCATGTTTTCTGAAATAGACAGCTCACAAAAAACTGCCTGGGTGGTCTTATTTCACAGTTTGTGTGTTAGTAGGCCCATCAGAGACCCAAAAATATGTGCACAAGGACTGAAAAAGGGAGTTTTTCCAAATAGGTCCCCTTTAAATCAAACATCAATCATCTGGAAACTCGAAGCACTGCGGTTACCAGTGTTGGGGGTACAGTAATACATTATTAATATTTTTTTAATTTAATTTTAATTAAAATTTCTTTACCTGTGCTGTCAGCATGCTGGGCATACAACACAGAGTATTTGTATGCCATTGCATCTAGGACAGAGTTAGTCTGCAAGTGGAGTTCAACTTCTCAACCTGCAATGCAACTCTTTATTCATTCTTAAATCATCAAGAACTGCTGCAATAACTCTGTCCTGTGGACGACCTGTAGGATGACAAGAGCACAGTTTTTGGTGAGTGTACAATTGGTTCTGGTGTATAAGGTCGGTATTATGTTGTGGCGCCTCCACGCAGCAGAAAGGTGCCGAAGCCACTTAGACACCCTACGGAAGACCCCTGAGCACACAGAGAAGCCGGGAGCCGCAGAGTAACCCCCATGCCCGGCCCCGAGGAGCATAACCCAGTCCCAGGAAGCACGAGGAGACCCCGCACCCCAGGGGCGCACACATACAACCCATCCCCAAGTGCAGGCACAAGACGCAGCCGCAGGCAAAGAACAAGGGCCGCGGCCGCCAGGCACACACCGCAGGGCCCGCGCCGACAGACCGACACCCTGCCTGAACCGCCTAGCAGTGCATTGTATCTGGCCCACTGCCCTCCCCCTGTTTTGGCGATGTAAAGTTTAGCCGACTGCGACAAGTGCACGTCTGGCTGAAGGGCTACTGCTGCAACAGAGGCATCCCCTACGTGGTCAACTTCACCACCTTCTACAATAGACTGGAACTTTTTAAGGACGATCGCCTCCATCCAAACTATGAAGGATCCCGTCCACTTTCCATAAACATTGGACTCACACTGCTCTCCTGCAATGCATTCACCTCCTGATTGTCAGTGAGTCCCACACACCCATTCACTATACAGTCAACTCCTCCATCCCCTACTCCAGCATCCCACTCAGCTCTGCTAAACGGGACTGTTATGCCTTCCACTATCACTACCATCAAAGGATATCTGTATGTCCTATCACAAAGTGATGTAATTCAGTGTGGTCTTATCCCAATTATTTTCATCACTCACAACAATCCTGTCCCCTGCCCATCCTGTCCGAGCTCGTCTCCCGTTTTAATGACATATGTCTGACTGTCCTGGACTCTGTCTCCCCACACAAGGACAAAAAGTCAAATAAAACATTGCAGCCCTGACTAAATGAATCCACCCAGGACCTAAAGAGAGACTCTAGAAGAAAGGAACGGAAATGGAAAAAGAGTGGTTTAAACGTATTTTATGAGAACTGGAAAGACGTTATGCACAATTATCAAAGGGCAGTCAAAGAAGCAAGAGCAGCTTTCTTCTCTAACCTCATTGTTGCAAACCATTCCAACCCCAGAATTTTATTTAAGATAATAGACCCCGTCATCACCCCCTCCCCCTGCCATCATGATCAGCAATCACCAGAGATGCGTGAGGAGTTTTTAAACCTTTTTGCGAAAACATCTGAGAATAAAAGACACATTTATAAACTTCCATTTCTTTCAAAGCTTTTAGAGAAGGTGGTATCAGCCAAGCGTTAGGCTTTTATGTGTCATAACAACATCTTTGAGAAATTTCAGTCTGGTCTCTTAACACCTAGGTTTGCATCAAGGACACTGCACTTGACTGGTTTTATTCCAACCTTTTGTTTCCACAGGTAACGACTCATCCTCTACAGCTCAAATTACCTGTGGTGTACCGCAAGGTTCTATTTTAGGTCCGATTTTGTTTTCAATTTTTTATTTATTTTTTTAATGTACTGCCTCTTGGCCAAATTATCCAAAGACACAATGTTTATTTTCACTGCTATGCAGACAACACATAGATATACCTTTCTCTGAGACCTGCTGACCCGCTGCTGTTTATTTCAATGATATCAGTCCTTGGATGGCAACAGAATCTTCTTCAACTCGGTTTTTCAAAATCAGAAATCATACTGTTCACTCACCCGGCACGGTGGCACGGTGGCACAGTGCATTGCACTGCTGCCTCACAGCAAGAAGGTCCTGGGTTCGATTCCCGCCTGGGGCGCTGTTGGCACCGTGCTCCGGCGGGTTATCTCCCAAACAGGAGCCTTTCTGTGTGGAGTTTGCATGTTCTCCCAGTGCTCACATGGGGTTTCCTCCACCTCACGTCAGTAAGGACCCCCACCAAAAACATGCACCCATCATTGTCTGACCAGCAATGGACATTTATCACCTGGTCCCCGGGCGCATCCACGTATGCTGCCCACTGCTCCTGGCTGTGCCCCCGGAGGAAGGACAAGCCAGGATGGTTCAAAAGCAGAGAATCCATTTCACTGGCACCATCAAAAGCATGTGTGTGCAAGGATGTGTTATAGTGTTGCGTGATGAATAAAGACTGTTTCTTCTTCTTTCTGTTTCACCCAAATTCTACCAGTCATATTGACAGTGGCCTTGGCACTCTGTCCACAAATATCAATTTTGTTGCCAGAAACTTGGGAGTACTGTTTGACTCTAAGTCACTCTTGACCTAAACTTTGAACAACAAATTTTGAAAAATTGTCTAAACCTGCTTCCCTCAACTGAGAACCATTATGGGGATGGTAGCTCAGGAGGTAGAGCTGGTCGTCTAGTAATCCAAAGGTCGCTGGTTCGATCCCAGGCTCCTCCTGCTAGCATGCTGTAGTGTCCTTGAGCAAGACACTTAACCCCTAATTGCTCCTGATGGCTGCGTCCGTCGGTGTTTGAATAATTGTAAGTCGCTTTGGATAAAAGCGTCTGCTAAATGACTAAATGTAAATGTAATTATAAGAATCAAACCAATACTGTTATACAGCGACCCTGAAAAGTGATCCACCACCTTATTTTCTCACGACTAGACGACTGAGACTCCCTCCTTTCTGGCATCAACCAAAAGTCGCTTCTTACCGGTTCCAAAAGACACCATCACATCACCCCAATCCTGGCTTCTGTCCATTGGCTCCTGTTCGGTTCAGAATGGATTTTAAGATTTTACTGATCACTTTTAAAGCACGTCTGGGTCTGACTCCAAGCTACATAACAGATATGTTGACCCCATATGAGCCAGTACACAGCCTGAGATCCTCGGGCGGGGCCCTCCTGGCTGTTCCAAAGTCTAGACTTAAAACTAAAGGTGACCGCGCCATTTCTGTCCCTCGACTTTGGCACGACCTGCCTGATGAGATTGGGCTAGCAGAGTCAGTGACTTGTAAAAAAACTATTATTTTACTGAAGTCAGCGTCAGCGGTCACTCCTTCTTCATCAACACATCAAAATCATCAAGAAACTACACTTCCTCTAAGTCATTTCTCAAAACCCATTTTTGTAGATCTGCTTTTATGTGATGTCGCCCTTTCTTTATCTATTTTATTTTTTACTTATATATTTATTTCTATTTTTTCCTTTGATTTTTATTTGTTATTATCATATTGTATCTATTTCTTTGTATTTTTGTCTCTTTATCCACTTTCACTATTTAATGAATGAATTTGAGTACTGTTTATTAATGTTCCTTTGCCTTTCGAGGTTTGAACACTGTGCTTCTATTTCTCTGCCAAAGAACTTTGTCAACTCTGTCTTCAAATGTGCTGTATAAATAAAGCTATTATTATTATTACAATTTTGTGACCAATGTTCGATTCCCGCCTGGGGCGCTGTTGGCACCGTGCTCCGGCGGGTTATCTCCCAAACAGGAGCCTTTCTGTGTGGAGTTTGCATGTTCTCCCAGTGCTCACATGGGGTTTCCTCCACCTCACGTCAGTAAGGACCCCCACCAAAAACATGCACCCATCATTGTCTGACCAGCAATGCTCAGGTTTCGTCCCACCCTTCAGACACGCACGTTAGGCATTAGACTCTCCTGCCGACGCACTTCACCAAGTCATTGGCTCCAAAACGGGAGTCGGTCCTTGAGTGCTGTGTCCGTGGCTGCTGACGGCTGCTAAATAGTTTGGATGGGTAAAACACACAAGGGAAAGTTAATCGTCTTCCTGACTTCTTGAGCTGTGTGAATAAAACTATTCAGCCAACTTTAGAATTAGTTAATGAGCTGATAAGTACTGCTTCTAAGTAAGATGGTTGAAGGCATCTTCGGTTATCTTGGCTTAGCCTCTGGTTCTCCATAAAGTGACCGTTTCAATTTGTCACCTTCGGTTCGTTTGACAGCCCTCGCCAATATAGGCTTCTGTTATGAAAACCAAAAGCGATGACATGACCGCTTATTTAAAGCTACCTACTCACTCGCAATGCGAGCGGGACGCCATTACCAAACCAGCCGTCATCCGCCATCACCTTGAAACTCCTTAACGAACCCTTCTGAGAAGGAAGAAAGAAAGAAAGGGAGAAAGAGAGAGCGAGAGAGCGAGAGAGAGAGAGAAATATGAAAGGGACACGGCTCATTTCTTTGCCTCTCAGAGGATAAAAAGGCACAATTACTGCAAGGCCTTGTAAGACCACCATCCCCCACCCACCCCCAACCGCCTCCCGCTGCAACCCCCCCCTCTCCCCACCACCGCCGCCACCCTCTGCTCGTTGTGTTCTTTATTGCACAGCTTCATCAAGACGACAGTGTCTTCTCCTCCTCCGCTTCAAATGTGAAAGGTCAGGCCGGTGATCAGGATGATAATTGGACGGCCCGATAGGAAGAAAGACGCGCTTTTCAGGCGCGGCTGCTGCCCAGGTGGCTCGATGTCGCCTTCTCCTTCCCGGCCCCAGATAAAGGACCCCTGTGTCCCCTCCCTTTGTTATCTAAGGGGGGAAACAGCGGAGTGGGGAAATGAAGGGTGTGAGATGGCTCATCCTGTCTTTAATCCACCAGCAGTGGCTCTGAGCCTATTAGTGTCGGGGAACTTTCAGGCGGAAGGGGGTCCTTGCATTGTCTGTGTGTATTTGTCAATGTGTGTGTGCGTGTGTGTGTGTGCGTGTGTGTGTGTGTGTGTGTGTGTGTGTGTGTGTGTGTGTGTGTGTGTGTGTGTGCGTGTGCGTGTCCGTGTGCGTGTGTGTTTTCATGATGGGTGGAGGGTGCAGTGGGGGGTTGTAGGCAGGAGATTAAAGGTTGGTTTACAGGTTGTGCTTGGCCTTTTTATATGGCGCTTAAATCACACGGCCGAATTTTGATCATGTCTTATTGTCTCTCTATGAAAGTGTAAACGTTTGGCAGCTGTGGCTTTACCTTTATATTTTAACCAAAGAAGCCAAAGTCATGCGTCATTCGTTGTTTATTATTATTATTATTATTAGTATTATGATTATTATAATTATTATTTTTTGAAGAATGGCAACAAAATAACAAATAAAACCAATTTCAATAGACTAATGAATACCCAGATGGCAGCGTATGTAGATGTCTTTCCTTTCAACAGACAATAGGCAGCACAGACTACAGTCCAATTTGAGGTGATGCTTAAGCGGGCAGCTGGCGACTTGAAGTAAAACATCTCATATGCTTTAGTGGAACCGAGGATTCTCATCATTTTCTCCCCCCGCAGGCGCTTTCGCTGCGTAGGTTTGATCAGATTTTGCAGCAAGAAACCTCGCTCGGTCGCACACTTGACTGGGGAAGATGCATGCCACCTTTAGCCTGGCCCCGACGGGATAAATGGCGGGAAAAACTCTCCGCTCAAGGCTTTACAAGCTGTCTGAAAGGATAGGTCGGCCGCTGTCCAACCCAGGCTTTATTAAAATGTTGATTCCCATTATTTACAGCTGTTCGTAGCGGTTTGTTTCTTGAATGCAGTCCAACGGGGCTGCAACCTACAGTATCTCTCAAATATATATTCAGACATGGTCCTAAATACTGTGCAATCATAGCATATCATTAAATACATGTTTCAATATCTATCAAGAAAATAATTTCAAACAAATTATATTGTGGAAATACTAGGAGACAGCTTAGTGATGGTGTAGCCATGACACACGCACCACAGGAAAGAAATAAAACATTTGCATGTGAATTTTAGTTTGTTTTATTCTGACGCTTTTTCTCCTTTCAGCAAGCTTAAATGTTTGAAGCCGCGCATTGTTTTGTCGAGGCGCCGCAGCAACCGACAGGCCGGCCGCGAAGGGGATGCCAGGGATGATTATGAATGCATTGTCACGCAGCAATTTTAGCTTCACAGTTGATGAAACTCATGAATAACTAAATTAATATTACCTATAATGTCGCCCGCTCGGGCGTAGTGTTGTACTAGCAAGCTGAGCAGTTATTTTGGGACTCGCGATAACCTTATTAGTGGGACTGATCTTCTCCCTCTTTGTTTCTCTCTCTCTCTCTCTCGCTCTCTCCTTGATTTTCGTGCGGCCGTTGCAGAGCGGTCCCGACACCGCGTCGTAAGGTGTGCTCTGCCTTTGTACATTCCACGGCGATACTGTGCGAGACATCTGCTTTGAGATCTGCAATTCGCCCGGCCCCAGATTTTCACCCAGAACAAATAAAAACATTGTTGTGCGTTTGTGGGGGTTTTTTTTGTGCGGGGTGGTGGGAGAAACCCATCCTTTAATTAAGACGAGCGTCCCACAGGGAACGACCCTCTCTCTGCGGTTAGCAGTGCCGCTCTATCCAGCTGACGGAGGCGTGGCGTGGCGTGGCGTGGCGTGGCGTGGCGTGGCGTGGCGTGGCGTGGCGCAGTGCGGTGCGGCGCTGCTCTGCGGTCTCCCGTCCGTACCCCTCCGCTGATCAGCTATCTGTGAGCTTGGGTTTTTGGAGGCATCAGGATGTGGAAATAATGAGCACTGCCCGGCGCACATCGACCGAGGTGCGGTGTAAAACAAGCGCCCTGCCACTTAAAATGAATACACAAACAAACAAACAAACAAACAATCAAACCGACAAACAAACAAACAAACAAATAAATAAACAAACAAACAAACATATAAATAAATATATCATGCTTAATGATTTTTGTTCTTGTTTTGAAATACCAGGTTAGGAAGGATGGATAGATACATAACTGTGTGCAAAGCATTTTTTTTCAACTTTGAAACATTTTGATTTATTTATAAAAAAAATCTTCGCCTATCTGTACAAACACACACACATACACACACACACACGCACACACACACACACACACACACACACACACACACACACACACACACACACACACACACACACACACACACACACACACGCACACACACACACACACACACACATACATATATACAGACATACATACTACATACACACATACATACATACATACATACATACATACATACATACATACATACATACATACATACATACATACATACATACATACATACATACATACACACATACACGCACGCACGCACACACATATATATATATATGTGTGTGTATATATATATTCTGGCCACACCAATACATAGGCAAAGGTAAGTATAAAAATGTCCTTTAATATACTAGTTAAAAATGATCAAAGCTAAAATTATAAAATGGCACTTGACATTATTCTTTTCAATGATCAGCAATTTAGATGTGTAAACAGTCACTAAAATGGTGGCCTTTAAATGCCGTCCAACCTGAGCTCAGCTCCCGCTTTTGTGGCTGTAGCAAGATGGCCGTTGAAAGGAGTAATGCGTAGCTGCAGACAAACGTGGCACTAGAGCGTGGTTGTGTCGACACAAGCAGGCGGGGTGACACTGAGCTCTCATTGGTCATTCCCAACATGTTTTCATTGGTAAATTTCAAACCTTGTGAAAAATTGTCAGTTCCGATAGGTTTACTCCACGTGGAACTTCCGCCCCACTTTAACAGAGTTAAACTCATATGTCTCTGCCAAAACTACTGTTAAAACTAAGTTACGTTATCTACCAGCAAGGTGATATGGGATATGGCCAACCAAATTTTGCATGGTTTTGGAAAGTAAATGAAAGTGATAATTATCAAGACAATTTGCTCATTATTTTAAAGCATTTTCGAACATCACTTTAGAGTACTATAATGGAAATATCAGTGAGCTTACCTTGATAGCACATCATCTTCCGTGTTACTGTGGTTAATGCAATGTTTTTCGTGCATGAGAACGGTGAACTAATCAAACTAATGTTTGCCCCATTACATTATGCAGTCTCAAAATCAGCTGATGATGACAAAGTGGCAACTAGGTTTCTGGGTTGATAAGGAAACACTATACAGTACATCGGTCACCTTGCCATGCTGGAATTTTGCATGGTTGGTCCTCTGAGGTTTATATTGCTTTTCAATCCCAAATCCATGGAATGTTCCCACTATCACTAGATTGAAGTGTACAAGTCAATGAATAGTATAGGAAACGCACCTACAGTGCATCACAACATTGCCAATTGATGGATATGATCCCTGCACAATTGTGTATGTGTAAAAATGTGGTGACTGTCTGAATTCTGTTAATTTCATACCGTACATGGAACTATGAAAATAATTGATAAATAAAGACAATATTTTTGTAAAGGTGATTTCGTATGTGGGTGCAATGGCACCTCTCACCTGGCCATAATGGTTTTCAAAAGGTGGTGGATGCTGTACCTTAACCAGCAACCCAGTTATTATGCACCACCTACCTGTGGATAGCTTTGAGTAACCTTCAGTGAATAATGAATATTATTATTATTATAATGAATTTTGCTATGCATAATATCTCCCAGTGGCCTTGCCATTTTTTCCAAGAACTTAGTTGAGACACCTAAGCAGACGTGTCTGCTATGAAAGCTATTTGTCAAATTAAATGTATTTGTTATACACATGACATTGAAATAGGAGAAAGGAGGGGAAAAGGACAATGATTAAAGATATTTAACAATACCATCAGTATAGTACCAGGGGTACTTGCCACGCCTCCCGGTGAAACCAATGTAATCCTTGAACTGTCCATTGCATTGTCCATATAAAAGAATGGCAAAAGGCATCCGGGTTTCCTCCTTCAGTGCACTATTCTGAAAATATATATGAAAGCAGATTTAGTCATATAAGGTAATTACCATCCAGCCAGGCCCTCATCCTAAAATAAGAGCTGCTTGTTATGTCCCTCATGAGGAGTTTTTGTACCGCAGTAACTTTTTCATAGCTCTAAGAACTTTTGGAGGACCCCTCCCTTTTTATTGTGTCCGCGCTGAGGAAACTAGGGACAATCGTAGTTCTTAGAATGCCGTTTTGAGGGACTTTTTCAGCTCCTACCTCAGGGGAGATACTCTCTCAGCACAACAGGAATTTTGAGTGACGTAAGTGCACGGTGATTGGTCCAGCCGAAAGTGAATGTTGATTGGTCAAACACATGCGCCAGTGCAGCATCGGTAACCACCATAAAACCTGTGTAAAGCGTTTGCGGTAGCAGTGAAGAACCTTGTAACGGAAGCGCTAAAAATAGAACAGAACAAATGGACCGACAATGTCGGGACCAATTTTAGGCTTTACTGAGTGTATATGCCATTATTGCAACGAGATTTTGACTCGTCTAAGCGAACCATGAAAATCTTCGCTACCATTTCCACTCAACTTGCCACCTTAGGCATCCACCACACAGCGAAGCAATGCAGTGAAGCAATGTAGAGATAAAATCAAGAAACTGAAACAGGATCACAAGAAAATAAAAGACCACAACAACCCGAAGCGGATCTGATCGAATAATAAGCAAGTGCATAAACACACTGGACGCTATCCTTGGCCCTTGTCCGGCATATGCTGGTATTAAACAAACAAAGGATTCGGCAGTTGGGCTTCTGAAGGCCATCATCAGTGGCAGTGGGCGATGCAGTCCACCATCGTGTGCCTCTGCAGAAGGTCAGAGCTGGTAATGTAATGTTATATAACGTAAAAGACCATTGTTGCTTGCTCTAACGTTTGATAAAACTAGCACCCAACCAACATCAGTATGTTAGAAAGCTAAGTAAATACAGGTTAAATACAGAGTAAATTGAGGACATATGGGTTAAAGCCAGAGAAAATGAAGTGAAAAAAGCTTAAAAACAAAGTAAATGAAGTAATACATACATACTGTTCATACATTTTAACAAAGCTGAATACCCAACATGAAAGCACTTTCAAGCAGCTCACCCAATCCAAATGTTGGTCTATTTTTTTAGAGACTCCGCCACATCCCTTTAATTTATCAGGTTAAGAAACTCACATTACTCCATCAATCAAGGATCAAACTTTTCAAGTGAATAACAAAGACAAATATCATCAAACACAAGTTATAACATCAATTGTGTTCAAAACCTTTTTGTCACAGTTGAGAGGGGGCAAAACTATGGTAAAACAAATAATTGTGAGCTGCTAAGAACATGAGTGACTGATGTGGTATTGTCGTGGTAATTTCTGTAATAAAGGGCCATGAACAAATTCTTTGTTGCGTGTATATTTATTTCAGAGGAACAGTTAGACTTTGCAAAGAGAGGAGAGGGAGAGAGCGAATCGCAGGACGCAGCCTGTAGTCGAGCTCACCCGTCCTACTGGATACAGGAAGTACACGTGTATATATGTGGTGAGATGTGTGAGACCGTTGGGGTGGGGTGATGCACGGTCCTTCTCAGGATTTGTCTTCGGCTATGTGTTTTGGTGTGTTCTGCTAGTGGGTCGCAGGTGTTCCTTGTTGTGGGAATAACGCGTCCTTGCCTAGAGTGCATGCTGTTCAGACAATGTTTTGCAAATATGCTATTGTAGAAGCGGAAAAGGAGGATTTTGCCTGTACATTTTACAAAAACAAATGGCTGCAGACAGCCTTGCGGAGGGCTTACATCCAACTAATGAGTGATCGTTTTGATGACAGTAAACATTTGGCTCCATGAACACATACACCTGTAAACACACTGAATACATTGCTACACATACAAAGTAGTATATGTAATTAATTCAAAATAGCAATAATGGTTGTCTCAGTTCACAACTATACTGGTCAAGTTCTGGGTGAAGTGAATGAGGTGATGCACACATTGCAGGTGCACCATCGGTAGTTAGCCCCACCAACTTTTCCCAGGGTCATCTAGTTTTACTTTCGGACCTATCCACCGCATCAAAAATGTCCCTCCCTGTCGTCCTCCCGTGCGTGGCAGCTACCTCCAAGAGCTCCTCACTGACAGTGAGGTCTGCCCTCACGTCTCTCATAAAAATGGACAGATGCGCTGTATCCGGGTGGTCTGTGCTTTCATCAACAGCTTAATGAAAAAGCCAGGTAACTGGTAACAGGTAACTGCCTGTCTCTTCGGCCAGCTGTGTTGTCAGATCGCCTGCTAGTTCCTTCACTCGGTCTGCGATGGTGTTTCTCGACAAACTGACATTTTTAAAAGTCTGGTCGGGGCACACCTGCTCACATACCTTTAGCATGCACCGCGTCAAAAATGCACCCTCTGAAAAGGAATTGGAAGCTCGAGCAATTGGAAGCTTCTTCAGCCCCAAAAAATCTAGCTCTCACTGCTGCATCACTTTTGGCTGTAGCTTTTGAAAACATATTATGCTGCGATTGCAGTTTGCCTTTTAATTCCAGGACAATTTGATGTTTTCTTGTAGGCAAAATTTTGCATACCTGGCTCCGTGTTTGATGTCAAAATGCCGACGTATATTGTATTCCTTCATCACCGACACTGCCTCGTAACACAGAAGACATACCGTTTTTTCTCCTTGAAGCAAACATGTATTTGCTTTCCAATCTTTCATTAAATTGCTTTCCCTCTGCATCACCTTTTCTCTTGTTGGACATTTTGGGATTATTTGTAGATCTTTTTCAACCCCATCACTTGTTACAAAACAGCTTTAGTTAAACGTCGATATGGAAACACTGCAATCTTGCAGCAGGATGTTGTCATTTTGCGGGTCACAAAATCGATATATCAATGCATTGTGGGAGACGTAGTTTATGGTCACTGTACGCTGCAAAGCATCATAGACTTTTATTTTTAGACAATCATATGCCTTTTAAGCTCTCGCGGGCCACATAAAATGACGTGGCGGGCCGGATTCGGCCCACGGGCCTTGAGTTTGATACGTGCTCCAACTGGTGTGCACATTTAAACACAAGGATCCAAGAACCATTTAACCATTCATTGAGTAATGATACTGTACTCTGCGCTTGTAGTGAGTTTCCACAATGCTACACCAATTTCTTTTTGGGAGTGGCACAGATAGACTATAATTTGTCCATTTTCTCCAATGTAGGCTTCAGACAGCGACAGATAAACTGAAACGTTTCTTTGGACATTAGGAAATTTTGAATCAACTGGTTGTCTGTAAAACCAAGATCAACAGTTTTCCACCAGACAGTCAGTTGGAGGTGTGTCTGTTGCCTTTTGGGGGACATAAAAAAAGGTACAACAGGTAAAATATGAATAACATAAGGATTGCCATGTGTAAACAACTGAAGTCAATTCTGTTTGAGTTGACTGTATGTGTTTGTGGTTCACAGTAAGAGTAATTTGTCTTAAGCAGGATCCCACACTATAGCATCAGCCTTTCTGTCATGCTTGGCATAGCTGTCGTCCTCACCGACATCCCCTGGTGTCTGACAATTAAATCTTTTTGATACAACCTTTATTTTTTTATTTTTTTATTTTTTCTTTCTTTATTTATTTTACTTTATTTTACCTGTGCTTGCAGCATGCTGGGCATACAACACAGAGTATTTGTATGCCATTGCATTCAGGACAGAGTTAGTCTGCAAGTGGAGTTCAAGTTCTCAACCTGCAATGCAACTCTTTATTAAATCTTTAATCATCAACAACTGCCGCAATAACTCTGTCCTGTGGATGACCTGTAGAATGACAAGAGTACACAACCTTTATTTCTGACCACACATCATTATTGGATGAGAGAATTCCAATGGCTATAACAATAAGGTAGGACTTAGCAACTTATTTTTGGACAATTTACAATGTGCTGTAGCAGATAAAAATGTCTCTGCAGGTATCAGGAGCTTAGATCTTTTAATGCCAAATTAAATGAGATTTCTCGAAATTGATTTATCAAGGGTCCTTAAAATATGTAAGACCTGTCTATACAATATTGCTGGCCATTTCAGGATGCTTAAGAACCCACGGACACCCTGTAAATCAATTGCCAAAATGTGAGAGGGTCTGTCTCATGTATGATTATGACATAACTCACAATGGTGATGTTCTGATGCCTCCTCTTTCTCCTTATTAAAAAAAACAGGTAGGAAATCCTTCAAGTTATATCATGATGTTTTTCAATATATGATTGTACCCCTTGAATTGAAAGTTCTCCACAAGGACTGCACACCACCATCTCCTTATTCCAGCCATGTTACGCTGAAGTAAAAGCATAATTAATATATGCTTCTAATTACTTATCTTTCAATTTTTAAACATAATTATAGAGCTTTTGAATTTCAAGCAGCACTTAGAATTGTGGAATCCATTTTAAGTTTTCCTGCAGCTCATTCCCTTATTAGTCCGTCAGTATAAATACCAGTCCAGATTGTCTCTTGTATTACACCTTCAGTCAGAACTGCTGCCTGATTCCCAGGACTCTGATTCTCAGCCTGTTCCCTGCCAGATATGTTTGCCTTCTGACTGATCCCCTGGTTTTGACCCCACAAGGTTTATGGAATATACCTTGTGGACTTAGACTTCTTATCTGATTGTTTTTCTGTTGTGCTTATGGGTTCACCTCCGTTCTGAGTCAGATCCAATCTTGCCAAAAATTAAGCCATGAGAGGTGGCGACACAGGCTTATGCAACACATTATCAACCCACCACAACTGCAGGGGCTCTCCAGGAATCACATGCAGCTGCATCTCTTACCAGTTCTCCTGCTCATGCCTGCTGGTGCTGTTTCCAAAACCTCACCTCTCTGCTCCTGAGCACTTCTCCGGAGCTCCAGATACCTGCCAGACCTTCCTCAAGCTCTGCTTGTTAACGTTTGAACTGCAACCCCTCACGTATAGCACCGAGAGGTCACGAGCGGCTTTCATGGTCACCCAGCACCCAGGATGGGCTCAGGACTTGGGTACTGCCAAGTGGGAGAAGCAGTCAGGCCTCTGCTCTTTGGTGAGAGCCTTGTCCGGTCTCTGGAGGGTTTTCGACCATGGTACACCTGGCTGAGGCTGCTTATGGACTTTGTAACCTGGTCCAGGGGGGCTGGCGAGTTATCGACTATTCCATTGAGTTTTGGAACCTGACAGCAGGGAGTGATTGGAATTCCTCATCGCTGTCCACCACATTTTCCCATGGGCTTCCTGATGTTATGAACGACCAGCTGGCGGCTCAGGTTCCGCCAGCAGACCTGAACACTGTCATCGCCACGGCCATCTGTATGAACGGACGTCTCCTGGAGTTGAGGTGTGAGAGGGCGTTGACCAGTCATTTCCGAGGTCTGCCGGGACCACCAGCATCGCCTTCTCCCTTCTTGTCGGATGCTACATCAAACACTCCGAGTGACTCGGTGGAGCCCATACAGCTCGGTGGAGCCCATGCAGCTCGGCAGGACCAGGCTGTCGTAAGCGGAACAACAGCGCCGCCGGAGGGAGAACTGCGATCTGTACTGTGGCCAGGGGCGCCAGGAGTGCTTTCACACAGTATCTGTTCTCATTGACTGTGGAGCTGGGGTCCAGTGGCTTCTGGGAAAAAGAATTACATGTGCCCAAGGTCTCCTTCTTGGGCTTTGTGGTTGCTGAAGGAAACATGCCGATGGACGCAGCCAAGGTTTAGGTGGTCGTCAACTGGCCGGTACCAGCCTCTTGGAAGAAGTTGCAGCAGTTCTTGGGGTTCGCCAACTTCTACAGAAGCGTCATTAAGAACTAAAGTATAGCTTGGTGGTGGCACCACCTCCCCAAGTTTTCCTTTCATCCGGACACCTGCGGCAGACAAGACCTACAGTGAGTTAAAGTGACGATTCACCTCATCGCCCTATTCTCAACTTGCCTGACCCCTCTCGTCAATTTGTGGTGGAGGTGGATGCCTCCGATTTAGGCGTGGGGGCCATGCTCTCCTAGAAAGTTGCTGTCGACCAAAAGCTTCACCCCTGTGCCTTCTTCTCTTGTGTTATCCCTTGCAGAGCGCAATTATGACATTGGGAACCAGGAGCTGTTGTCAGTGAAGATGGTGTTGGAAGAGTGGAGGCACTAGTTGGAGGGAGCAGAGCAATCATTCATTATCTGGACTGACCACAAGAACCTTTAATGGTTTGTTTACAGCGCCTACCGTGCCACATGATTACTACTACGTGGGACAGATCCAAAAGACACAGAGTGGAGTAGGTGGAGCAGAGCAGAGCGGATTCTCCTCTTTCCAACATGTGTAGGTAGCTGCAGTCAGACATGGTGCTAGAGTGTGGGCATGTCGACACAAGTAAGCGCGTTGATACCAAGCTGTGACTGGTCAACCAGAACAATTCAAAAGTGTAATCTCATTGGGCAGATTTGGGGGGGGGGTGTGGCTCTGCGTAATGCACAATCTGGCAGAGAACAAAGGGAAGTGGACTGGTATTCATATTGAGGGACTAACGAGGGAATGAGCTGCAGGGGGGGGAAACCAGGTGAAGGTATGAGAGTGACAGCAAGGACAAAGGGAATGGGTGGATGTGAGATGACAGAGGTTAGTAACATGACTTGAGGAAATGACCAGATGAAATCTGAAAACAAATATAAATACTGGGATTTCAGGGAGGATTCATTCCGGGCCAGTGAAGAGCGACAGACGACCAGGAAGTGGAGGAGCTTAGTTTTCCACCCAGTTAGTGGTCTCCAAAGGTACGTAGGACTTTCACTTTTATAGGACTGTTAATTTGGTCTGCACGAATGGCCTTCTAGCTAAATTTCAGGTAAGGGGGTGGCCAGGAAACATACAGTAATACAAAAAAAAGGTCCAACACAACAATACAAATAAAATATATATAAGCATCAAATTATATTGTAAATTAAATGCTGCAAAGTATATGAAGTAAATGATCACCAAATAAAGCACTGCAAACCATGTTAAATAAATTAACACACAAATTAAACAATGATAGGGTTAGGGTTCCCTAACCCTAACCCTAACCCTAACTGTTCCCTTCCTTGGCACCGTGATGTGTATATTCAATTTTATATTCTTCACTTGTCATTTTCCATTGGCTTTGGCAAAATAAAAGTATGTTTATGTTTCCAATGCAAATATAGACAATGAGAGACAAGACGAGAGGGAATCAAGGAAAGACAGAGATAAAAAGACAGAAAAAATTCATGCAAACGGAATTGATTGCAACCCTAAATATGCTTTCTGTAAACAGATTTGAATCCTATCGTCATTCTTCCTGTTGTTCCTATTGTTTTTGTTCATGAAAATTTGACGCCAGTGGTGAATGGATGTCATGGAACCGATGGACCCACGGACACGATAAATACATTTTTTATCCGGGGCAGTTCCGACTCACCGTCGTCCAAGTATGATCCAAATCGGTCCATTTTTGAACTAGGAGTTAGTAATGATGATGACTGATGCTCTGATGTATTCTATTACAGACAATTCATTTGGTTATATCGCATCTTGAATTGTAGTTTTAGTTTTAATTTAGTTATAACATTAGGCATAATAAAAGCTACAGCATTGCAAATAGGCCTTCGCCTTTAGTACATCACAGATGTCACCCTGTCTCACACGTTACACCGACTATCCTGGGCCCTGTGTATTTGTTCCTGCAGCAATATTTTCCTTTATTTTTGTTAATGTTCTATATATCGTCACTTGTTTTTATTTATTACAGACTTATTATGTACAGAATTATTTTCTGCGTACACTTGTCCTGTGTCAATGGGCTTTAATCAAATCATCATTTAATACTAATGCTGTATTGAACTGGATGTAGCTGAATTCAGCAACAGAGAGAGAGAGAGGGAGGGAGGCAGGGAGAGAGGGCTTTTTTGAGTGTGCGAGGTGAGGCCTCGGTGAAGATGGATCTTTATCGCCTGATCCAAGTTGCGTAATAAGCCGACAAACCCCCTTCACTCGCCTCAATCCTGATCAGATACCTCCATCAAATCTCACGTCCGGTGGCAAAACATAGCGTTACGGCCATTTTTCCATCCCAGTCGTGCACGAACTATGGGATTCAGCAAGAACCATGATCACAGGGGATCACACATCTCGCGATTCTAGCACACACTCGAGGAGCCGAGACTTAAGCCTCCTCTACACCGAATCCGCCACACAACTCACCACAAGTCTCTTTTCTTCTGAGAGTCTGAAACTGCATGCGAAAAGGATCAGTGTACTTGGCAGCCAACAGATTAGGGAAACAAATAACTGGAAAATGAAAAAATGTCCCGTTATGTGATTTTCTTTGATGTGCTTATAAATGGATATTGGGAATTAAAATACACGTGTGGAAATCTTCTTTGTTAATTTTGCCTTGATTTTTTTTTGTTGTGACCCAGAAGCTATCATAAGTATCATGCTACTTGCCGCAAACCCGGAGGTCATTAGTTGGCAGTGTATTTGATTTGGAGACATAATTTGAACTGACTCGCTATTTTACCAACCATCTGAGCTCTCACTCCAGTGCCTCATTAGGTATGAACGGCAGAACACTGGACATTGTGACTGTGTGCCTACACCAAATATTGCACGAAAAGTGTGGTTTTCGTCAGTAAGCAGCACTGTTAATTGCAGTGGAAGTGCAGGTTAACGACTGTTCACAGGAATTTGTAGGCAGCACAGAAAACCACCAGGAACTGCTGGGAATTGACGTGGGGTTTCAATTTCTGGCAGTTATACAAGCCTGAGAAGCTTGGCAGTTGACCCCACAGCCCGTGGCCGAGGGGAGGCTTTCACATGTAAATTAAAATGCTGTGAGCTATACAAATGCAAATCAGGATAGTAGGGGGATTTTGATTCAATAGCCCAGAGGTCACACCTTTTTAGCTTGTAGCTTGTAGTTTGAATAGATTTGCCTTATGTAATGTAATGTAATGTATGCTATGATGAATTACATTGTATGCCACTTGAAATGGTCAATGTTATCAAAAAGATACAAAAAACAGTAAAATGAATTATTTATTTCACCAATTTATTTTAATCAGGGTTCGTACAGCTTTTTAAGAGTAAAATTCAAACACTTTTCAAGCACATTCAGGGTACCTAAATCCATGACTTGCTGACTCTTGAACCCTCTATCATCACATCTAAATTGTTACTATAAATGCAATCGTGAAAAACACATTTGACTATGGTAGATGATAGTTTTATGGTATTTAAGCTACAAAATTGTGGTAATTTGTATTTGTGAACGTTTATCAATTACGTTTTTGAGAATGAAGTAGTAAATAAAGGAAAAGAAGGAGAAAAACCAAGAGGGTTCTGCTCAGTTGCTCATAATGTAGCTAATAATGTTGTAAAAAATGTTGTAGAAAGATTTCACCAAACAAATATTATATTTGAGCAATTTAAAACTATATTTATCACATATTATTCTATAATAAAACTGATAATACACCTACATATATCACAATTATTGATTATGTAACTCTTTGCTAACTAAATAGAGACATTTACAGTTTAAAACATGAAGTGGGGGGAATGCTATTGTGACAGTTTCGCCACCACATGCCATCCAAGTGACGTTTTCTGGCCCTCCAGCACGGAGAGACAGGCGACGGGGGGTTGAAAACACCCGTTTATTGTAGAGAGTGGGCTAGCTCGAATTAGGCCAGGAGCAGATAGAACATTTCATGACAGAGCTCCTCTCCTGAGTGTGTGTGGGGAAGGAGGCTTTAACCTGTTGCTCGGTAGACCAACCAACGAGCAACAGGTATGCAGCCACCGTGATCCCAGTCACCTAGATCCAGGTCAGGTGTGGCTGCTCACCACGGCATCCCCACACCACAGCTATGTTTCTTGATACATGTAATCCAGGCAAAATTATTCTATTCTATTCTATTCTATCTATCTATCTATCTATCTATCTATCTATCTATCTATCTATCTATCTATCTATCTATCTATCTATCTATCTATCTATCTATCTATCTATCTATCTATCTATCTATCTGTCTATCTATCTATCTATCTATCTATCTATCTATCTATCTATCTATCTATCTATCTATCTATCTATCTATCTATCTATCTATCTATCTATCTATCTATCTATCTATCTATCTATCTATTTATTTTTGTTCGAAGTGTCACCAAATTCAGATAAATGTGAAATTATATAAATTTGGTTTTAATAATCCATTTAGCCTAAAATGTATCTGATATATAATTTTCTGCCCGTCGAGCGTCCAGCCAATGAGAGCAGACAGTGTGACGGCGGGGAGCCGAGACGGGGAGACGGGGAGACGGGGAGACGGGAGTGCAGTGTGCCCACGGCATTAGGTGTTTTTAGCGACTCGGCGTGGAGTATTTTGAAGGCACAACTATGCAATCTGATGATGAAGGTGGAGAGGATTTGGGAAAACCTAAAAAGAAAGATAAGAAGAGAAAGAATAGAAACAATTTGTCACAGAATAGAGAAGGGACCGAGTGAAGAAGTAAAAAAAAAAGAAGTGACGAGAGACAGGGTGAGGAGTACAAGATAATATTCAAACTCAAGGAGAGTCAATCAAGTTTCAATTCATTCAACCCCGTTGAGTTTACCAAGGCTTCAAAGGTAGGGATAGCAGACATCCTCAATGCTAAAATGAAAGATTTAATTAGAGACAGAAGGAGCCTAGGTTTGTGAGGCTGTTCGATTTCAAATATTATGATATTTCGCTTATAAAGTGTAACCGTACAGGAGACGTCCTCTGAGATGTTACAAATGTCAGCAATATAGAGCCATAGCAGTGGAGGATTTTCAGTGGATTGCTAAGATGTGGAGGTGAACATGTGTTTCCCAAATCTGAGGAAAGCGTAGCAAAGGGTGGAAGACGTGGAGGGGGACGTGTAGCTGGAAGTCAGCAAGGCGGTCAATATGTGCGGGCCATGAGGGTGCAGCAGTACAGGGAAAGTAACAAGGAGACTTCTTATGCTGATGCGGTGAAAAAGGCTTCAGATACAGAAATGCGGGTGGTAAGAGATGGAAGAAAAGGACAGGGGAATCAGTCTCCAAGAGCTCCTGATGAATAAGTGATAATGTTGGAAGTAGTGTGGGTAGCTAAACACGCAAAAAATGAATCAGATGTGGTAAGGATGGTGGTTAATGCGGCAGGTGTGTCCCTGAATTATGAGCAAGTGGAACTGGCTAATCTTCATACCTATGTGTCTTCAAAAAAAAAGAAGCGAAGTTAACAATAGAGGAAGAATAGTAGAGAGTGGTGATGACGGTTAATAATTAATTTCGGTGGTAGCCTGAATGGTCAAGAGTTAAACCGATTTGTGGATGCTTTTAGGGATAAAGCAGACTTAATATGCATACAAGAGACATGATTAAAACCATGTTTGAATTTTTTTATACCAGGGTTTGAGTTTTTGTGTAAAGGATAATGTAGCAGTGTTTGTCAGAGAAGGGATTCAATATAGAAGGGTTGATATCGAGACAGATCTTGAATGTGTTGTGCTGGAGGTATAGTATGTAGGGAGAAGGTTATCTTTGGGGATCCGAGTTGAGGATTTTAATCACATAATCCATTGTGGGGTAGTGAGTCCCTGGATGGCAAAGGTCTAATAATAGAGGATTTCTTGGATAAGCACTGTTTGGTAGTTCTCAATGATGGAAAAATATGGAAGAGAGGCGGAAATGTGAAATATCTATTCATTCGGTTGCTCTAGATAAGTTACAGTCCGGGCTCATAAATGGGGTGACATGGAAAGTACATATGAAGTAGTCTAGCATCGCCAGACCAATTAGCAAATGTGAATCTCTCCGTTCATTTCCAACGGGGCAGACCAAAATGTCTCTTGCCGCAATTGGATAGACTTACAACCAATCGGAGCAACGAAACCTGTGACGTAACGCTGAACGAGTGAGTTGGTAAATTCAACTTTTAACAAATCCTGTCAGAAGTATGGTAAACATATTTCTTATGAACAAAAGCTTTTTAGAGAAAATATACCGTCCAGTTTGTTTTATACTATTGCAATAGCGGATTCTACAGACCATTCGACATCAGCGGCAGCCATCTTGGTGATGTGTCTCAATGTTAAGGGTGTCACGATTTCGAC
The DNA here is from genome assembly GCF_960531495.2 of Zeus faber. Taxonomy (NCBI): domain Eukaryota; kingdom Metazoa; phylum Chordata; class Actinopteri; order Zeiformes; family Zeidae; genus Zeus; species Zeus faber. The sequence goes on along the minus strand of NC_137206.1, from coordinate 6,201,540 downwards.
CAAAAATCGATTAAAATGACCGTTTGATTTGGAACTTTGAAAGCACAAGCAGGTTTGCAATTTTCCTGGTATTTTTGTGGGGAATATTGTCCAACATGGTCGCCATACTGGGGCGATCAAGATCCGCCGGTAAACAAATACAATGTGCGCTGTGGGTTGTGGGCCACTTGTTTTTATTTGGTTTGGAGAGGGACTTTTTTAATTGGAATTTATAGTCCATTTACACGATTTAAACACATGTACAAACTAGAGATGTTTAAATGTGCCGACTAAACATTTGACTGTCTCTGTGTTCTCCATGTCAACAGTAAAATAGAAAATCATTTTTGTAATGACCTATATTTCGCGCTACGTCCACATACATCCTTTTTGTGCTCGCAGGTTAATGAGCTCTGTGTGCTCTGCTCCGTCTGTTATTGGACTGTCCCATCTTGCCCCATCTATTCCGACATTATCACACCATGTGTGAATAGTGAAACTCACTAGCTGTGCCGGAAAGGTTATCCCAGTCATTTACTGGGAACTATGTGTGAAAGGGGCTTAACAATAGCATAGCCCTCAGTGGCTGAAACAAATCATACATGTACAAAAAGAATATGTTTAAATGGAAAATAGAATCGAATCGTGACCTTAAAATCCAACGTCAAATCGAATCGTGACACCCCTACTCAATGGCGAGAGCAGATTTAACAGACCGTTTGACGTCAGCGGCAGCCATCTTGGTGAGGTGTGTGAACGGCTCTCCTCTGGTTTGTCATCGTATCAAACTGGCCCCATATTAGATAAACAGTTGTGATTGGCCGACCCTGGCAAGGTCACGTGTAAATAAATTTGAATGATAGGGTGGCCAGATGTATTCTGCAGAGCAAATGAAACATGAGCTCGCAGATTTGTCTGGTTCCCAGGCTACATATAGAAAATACTGTGTCAAAATGTAAGAAGGAAATCAACATTGTGGCTGTGGTTAAGCCGCGGTCTGCAGATGCCGGCACTGGCTTCTCCCTGCGTCAGCACACCTGCTTCGAGTCAGGGCAATCAATGCCCCAGTGACGCTGATGGACTTGACTCGGGGCAGACAGTTTTCTTTAATGTCTGTTTGTCTTGCCGTGCGGTTGATGTTTGCGGGAGTCCAAAGAAGCATGAGCCAGACGTCGACAGAGAATGACAGAGAGACGAGGGGGCTGTCTGTTTATTTATGATTTCTGAGTTCTACGTTTGGCCCGCAAACCTTTACTTTATATTAAAACACACGCCAATCGGCGCTGTTTGAACTGCTTGGACTGTTGCCTCGTCCATTCTGTTCCCCAATGTGGCCAACCCACCACAAACATTATGGGGTGTTTGACAGAGTGTTCTTGGGAAGCAGATAGATACACAAAGGTGATGATATATCAATGTGGCAGTTCCGCCAACCATATGCCATCCAAGTGGCATTTTCACAGACCTCCGGCACTGAGACACAGATGATGGGGTTTCATACACACAGTTTATTATAGAGTGGGCTAGGTGGAATAAACCCAGGAACAGATGGACATGTGTCATGACAAGGGCTCCTCTGCTGAGTGTTTGTTGGGGGTTTTACCTGTTGCTCATTAGACCAACCAGCGAGCAACAGGTATACAGCCATACTGGTCCTGGGCCCCGATTTCCTATACCCAGGACAGGTGTGGCTGCTCAAACCACAATATCCCCACACCACATACCAAACTGAGGCCATGGAGAATCCCTGGCCGAAGCCTACCCAGCCCCCACCAAGCAGAGAACAAAAAATAAATTAAAAAAATGCCACGACCCTAACACAGGGCTCCCATACCTAAAATACAAACTCTAAGACAGAGTTACTATACCTAAACAGGACAGACTCTGACACAGGGTTTCTATACTCAAAATAATAAAACACTGGACTCTGAAACAGGGTTCCTGTGGCGGATAAAGGGGTGTGGTCAAGCATCGGCTGCGGATGACAACACGGTTCCCTTTTCCCGCTGCCTCGAATGTGCATCCGCACAGTGCTGATTCGTCCGACTCGAGGCAGGGAGTTTTCTTAATATTTGTTTGTCTTACAGAGAAGATTGGCGAACAGGCTCGTGAGCAGCCCAGCAGAGGAATGCCATTCCTCAATCAGACTATGATAAGGTCAGTTTTGGATTATGGTTGTTTGGTTTAGGGGTCTGCAGCAGCAACAACATTGAGTAAAGTGGATGTAATTCAGGCAAAAGCTTTGAGGTTGGCTTCCAGGGCATTTCGTACCATTCGAATTCCAGTGCTGCTGGTGGATATGGGGGAGGTTCCATTGAGACTGCGACAAATAAAATTTGCATTAAATTACTGGATTCAATTAAGAGAATTGGGAACATCTCATCCTACACACTCCTTGTTGACTGAATGTTGGAAGTTTAAAAGGGGGAACATTTAGCAGGTGAAAGAGTAAAAGTGGAGGCATGTCTTTTCTGGCCAGCAGTGCCCCGATGGTTATGGCCTTAGCCCAGTATACTGTAAATTTAAGTCTACTGGAAATATTTAAGAAGGAAGATGCGTGTGATCCAGTATAAGTAGTAGGAAAACTTTGAAGGAGAAGGGGGCCTCTCATATTCAGGTATATACTGATGGATTTAGAGACCCTGTTACCCCCAGTAGAAGAGTAGGGTTTGGTATGTGCGTTTCTCAAATCCAGATCAACAAGGGAAGGAGCTTGCCGGATGGGCTATCAGTATACTCAGGCGAACTAATAGCTCTGGGCATTGTAATGGGTTGAGGAAGTGTGTCCCAGAGAAGCAGTTTTGTGCTCTGATTCAGCAGCAGCCCTGGCGCCTCTGGAGGGAGGAGGGACTAGTGTTAGACCAAACGTTATTCAGGAAATTATGATAGGAGTCTATAGGTTCGAGAGAAGAGGATGTAGGCTACGGTTTTTATGGGTTCCATCTCATGGAGGAGTTGAGGGCAATGAGGGAGCAAACAGGGTGGCTAAAGATAGTCTGACAAGAGAAAGAGTGGATGGTGAGGTCATTTGGTCCAGAAGAATGTAAAAGCGTGGTCAGGGAGGGTTTCATAGCCAGTGGCAGAGGCAATGGGAGGAAGAGAGAAGAGGGAGACAACTGGATAATATACAGTCGTCAGTTAGAGTGAGGAGTAATGGATAGATGAGTTGGGCAGATTATATAAATTTGACAAGGTTAAGGCTGGAGCATTGTGGGCAAGGGGGTGGATTGGTTATTTGTTGGAAAGCATAGGAATGGTAATTGTGAAGAGTGTGGGGTATTGTAAACAGTTCTCCATGTGCAATTTTCACTTTATGCCGAGGAAAGGAAAGAACTTTTTGTGGAATCAGCAAAATTTGGAGTTGAGACTTGACTCTTTCCTCTTATTAGGAGAATCGAACACCAGATTCAGATTGCAAGAAAGGTTATAGACTTTCTCAACTCTACGGGCCTGTATCCAAGGATATAGGTAATTTACAAATAAGAGTGTTTTATTTTATTTTTATTTATTTACTGGAGGGAGGCAGCAATGGTCGAGCCATGCAGCACAGCTATCGTGTGCTGTGCTGCATTCAGTCTACACTCAGAGAGGATGGCTGCTTTGGAAGCCAAAGTAAACTGGGGCTCCAGTGTGAAGGCGATTAAAAGGAAAACACGGGCGTACAATTCCAAAATTGCAGTACGAATATATATTATTAAGAATATTTTAACTGCTAAGCTAAAGTTGCAGATCTTGCAGATTTGAAAAATGTGTAAACAACTGTGGGGTTCATTTAAGTTTTGTCTGGCTTTTTCAACTTTCATTCAGGAGCGAAAATCTGACTGTTTTTTTTCACAAAAGTGGCTTTTTTGTCTTGTTGTATTTCATAAGGAATGGTGCGTTGTCTTCACAACTCCAAAGCAAATTGCAGGTGCTACACTGGTCAGATTAAACATATATATTATAAAAGTAAATAAATATGTTCTCTGATCTATTTACATCTTTCATAGACTGAGCTCACTTCTCACTTGTTATTTGGTCAAAGCTCTAGCTGCAAGTCCTTGTACAGAGGGGATTGTAGAGGTAGGAATTGGCAGGGATCTCACCATACGATACTATCGTGAAACTTGGGTCCCGATATGTTAATATCGTAGTTCTCTGTCATTCTGCAAGTTTCCAAATATTGTGATGCGATACTGCAATCTATTGTGATATGTTATTTATGGCACACTCGGGGGCATGGTCAAATGGGCTCCGGGAGGCGAGGGGAATTCAGGAAGTCAGCGTGGTAGACTGACCTCAGTGCCAGCTGTGGCCAATTGAACTCATGGGCCGGCAGCTGGGAAGTCTTCTTATATGTCTTTTTGTCTTGCAGTGAAGGGAGCCACGGCAGGAAACGTGTGGGAGTGCTCCCGTACAATCCCAGTCGGACCACATCTTTAAAGTTCTCAGTTTTCGTTGAATGTTCCGCACTTGAGCATTTCGGACTGAAACTGATATTTCTAATACCCACTGTGTCGGCGCTTCTTCACCTCTACCTCTGTGTCACGTGTCCTTATAAGAACCTGGATAGTGAACCCGCTACAGTGGCGTAGTCGGCAGGATCTTGACAAGGACAAAGTTACAATATGGAGTGGTCCCCGCTGGAACCTGGTTGGCCACCTGGCGGCCCACAGCCTGCAGGCCGCTGCCCGCCACGATTACACGGTGGTGAAGAAGGCCATCCTGGACCAGCTGGGGATGACACCGGAGGGACACTGGAAGCGTTTCCGGAACCTGGACTACACTCGGGCTGGCCGGTCCTTTGCCTACGCCCAGCAACTAAGTGATGCGGCTAGACGGTGGCTGCAGCCTAGGGAGAGGACGGCCTACCAGATTGTCAAATTCATGGTCCTAGACCGGTTCCTGGAGGCCATCCTAGCCCGGACGGCCAGCTGGGTCCACTACCGTTAGCCTGACACCCTGGAGGGCTGCCATCACCCTTGTCAAGGACCACCTGGCGACCCACGTCCGCCTCGCTGCCGGGGACCGCGAGCCAGCCGGAGGCCACCGCTTCGTCCGACCCCAGAACCACCGGGGCACCAGCCGGGGCGCCGTGCCGCTTTCCCGCACTAACCCTTTCTTGGCACCGCGGGACGCCATGCCACTTTACTGCACCAACCATTTTTTCTCCCCATCCTCTTCCCAGCCTGGCATGGAGACGGTCCCAAAGATGGCTCCTCAGATGCTCGGGCAGGGGTGCTGCCACTGTGGGCGACTTGGCCACCACCGCAGGGACTGCCCCTTAATGGAGGTCAGATATGTATTCCGGGTCGACAGGCAGGCCGGGCCCCTCCCCCGTTCAGGAAGGGGCCCACTACATACGGGTAAGGTTACAAGGCGGTAGACACCAGGCTTTGCTGGACTCCGGCTGCACGCAGCCCATGGTCCAGCAAGGCCTGGCTCAGCCTGGGGCTTTGGTGGAGGCATCAGGGGTGGAGATTCAGTGTGTGCATGGGGACATTCACGTGTATACGATGGTACGGCTGGAAATTCATCACTGGGGGGAAATCCATTTGATGCAGGCTGCGGTTAGTTCCCGCCTGTTGCACCCCCTGTTATTAGGCACAGATTGGCCTGGGTTTGGAGCACTGATGCAGGAAGCGGGAGGGTGCATTTGCGACTGGTAGGGACATGGAAATGCTGCGCGGCGCCCGACTGTAGAGATACGGCGGAGGTGGCAAGGGGGCGGGAACGGAGGAGCCTCCCCAAGGTGTTTACCTAACCCTCGTGTAGTTTCCTGAAAGGGACTTTTCCCTCGAACAGTCTCGAGACAACACTCTGTGCATCGCTTCGAAATGGGAACAGAGCTTTAATGGGGTGTTAGTGTGCCCAGGCACCGGCCTCGCGCTTCTGTACTTTTGAATGATGAGGGACGGGTTATATCGGGTGAGCCGCCACACCCAATCAGGAGAGGAGCTCACCCAGTAGTTAGTAGCTATCAGTAGTTAGTGTTAGTACCGAAAAACCGCCGGGAAATGGTTTTCCAGGCGGCTCACAGCAACCCAACGGCTGGTCACCTTGGACAGGAAAAAACACTGCAGAGGATAATGGCACGCAAGTGGTGTGCCACCTGTCCCGAGTGTCAGCTGGTTAACCCACCGGCCACGTCAATAGCACCACTGAGTCCCCTCCCCTTGGTGGAGGTCCTGTTTGAAAAGCTGGGCATGGATCTCATCGGGCCGTTAGACCGCAGTACATGTGGCTATCACTTTGTGTTGGTCCTGGTGCACTACGCAACCCGATACCCCAAAGCAGTGGCATTGCGCAATATTTCTGGAGAAAGTGTTGCACAAGCGCTGTTCCAGGTCATCTCCAGGGGCGTGATTTTGAAATAAATCCTGACCGACCAAGGCACATCCTTTGTCACGCATACTACCACTTGGTAACCAACCATCCAACCAACCAACCAACCAACCAACCAACCCTCACCTCCAGTTACAGACCAATAAGTCTTATTAATTGTGATTTAAAGATTATTAGTAAAACACTTACCAACAGAATTGAAAAAGTAATTCCATTCATAATTCATCCAGACCAAACAAGCTTTGTCAAGGGCAGACACTCACCCAGCAACATGCGCCGTTTATGTCTGATCAACATATCTCAAAGGAACAACTTAAATAATGTAGTCTTCTTTATTTCTTTATTCTCTTTATTTGAAAGAGTTAATTGGACATCATCACCAATGTTTACACGTCACAGCGTTTCACTCCACAAAACGATCATAAGACAAATATGTCTGCTCTCCCCTTTACTATTCGGCATCTTTATTGAACTCCTCAGGGTGGCCATCCGTCAAAACAGTAATATCCTTGGCATACAAACAGGAAACTCTGTTCACAATGTCAGTTTGTATGCAGACAATATTTTGTTGTACTTACGCAGCCCAGTATCATCCCTACCAGAAGTGTTCAATCTTATATCTAAATTCTCAGCTATCTCAGACTATTCAATAAATTCGACTAAAACCAAGGTCTTACCACTCAGTGGGGAGGACTGCAATGCTGTAACCCAGAAACTTTCCTTAACCATCACAACGGGCAACATTAGGTACCTTGGTATTGATATCTCCACCAATCTGTCAGATTTGTTTACCCTTAACTTTACTCCATTGCTCATATCCATTGAAGAAGAACTCATTCAATGGAACAACCTACCCATCTCACTAATTAGTAGGATAGCAGCAGTGAAAATGAATATACTACCAAAAATAAATTATATATTTTCAATGACCTCAGTGCAACCAATAGTACATTGGTTTAATACTCTAGACTCAATAATCGATATGTTTTATTGAAAATACAAGAAACCGAGAATTCAACTAGCAACACTACAGAAAAACAAAGACTGTGGAGGCCTATCTGCCCCAAATTTCCGATACTACCATCTAGCGAACCATCTTCAATTTATAATTAAATGGTTACAACCAGAGCAACAACTGGGCCATGGATGGCGAGACATTGAACAAACAGAATGTCAGGAGTTATTATCTGATCTACCATTCCTTACTAAATGAATAAGGAATTTGCATAATTGCTTTAAAAACCTATTCATCGCAACGATTCTGTCAGCCTGGTGGAGATTCCTCAAACTCAGTGGTAACACTCTGTCTCCAACCAAATTCACTCCAATCTGGCACAAACCGGATAGTGGATAAAAACAAACCAATAATCTTCAGGTCTTGGAAAAGACAAGGAATTACTCATCTGGAAAACATTTTTGGAACAAAATCCTCCTATCCTTCCTAACCTTAACCTAAAGGTATAATATCGGTGGCCACGGCTTCCTTCAATTCCCTAAACTACAGCAGTCTCTAAAAGTTAAAATTAATTGACGAACAACATCCTACAACCACCTCCGTTGATTTAACATCTTACTCATATGGATCATTTCAAAAATCCCTTTTCCAGATTATACAAACTTTTGTTAAAAACAGATGACACTTTATCATTACCGACCATGGAATGGGAAAGAGACCTTGCTGTTTCCACCGATAACAACAGCACCTTTTCTATGACCCGCAATTCCAAAATGTAACTCATCCAATTTGAGATTCTGCACAGAGTCCATAAAATGGACTGGACACAAAATGCTCAAAATGGGTTTTGTTGATAAGACGTTTGCTCTCACTGTTCCCTTAATACCAGAGATGACTACTTTCATGCCATCTGGCTCTGCCCACCTATCCAAACATTCTGGACCAACATCACCAAGAAGCTTTCAACCCTTCTGGGTTGCAGCATTCCAGTCTCCCCGTCAGTATGTCTCCTCGGTGACCTCTACAGTGTTGATCCACGACTTAACCCTCTAAAGTCCAAGTTGAATTCAGAGAAGCCTTGTGATTTTGGTGGGGTCTGATATTTATCTAAATATAATTAATTTAACAGACTCTTACTCCAAAGTGGTTGATATATCTATATGAAGGAAAATCACAGCTACATTGATATGCCATCAATAGTTTGATCAGTATCATTATGCAGCTTTAAGATAGATCTAAAACACACAAGATATAAAGAATATGTTTTTGTACTTTGTGTTGCCGCCAGAAATGTTGTCATAGCACACACTAGATATTAGTTTGTGCTATATTGATGAACTGTTTTGTCAATACAAAAGCTGTTCATCAAGGTCTTGGGTATATAATGAAGTCAAAATAGTTGATTAAATCTGATGTTTAAATAGGTAAAAACAAGGTTTAATCACAACTTTATTTCAGTTGACCCAAGGTGCGAAACGAGCCATTAGCTAATGACCTTAAAATTCATGACCCCCCGCTGGGGGCCATTAGAGGTGTGGATCTGCAGCAGGCGGGGCCCCCTCTCTGTCAGACTCTCAGACAAAGTAATGAGGCTGTAGGCGAGTGGGAGTGGGACAATGCAAGAAAAGTTTTTAGTTTTTATAGATTTATTGAAAACATGACAAACTAAATACAAATACTCCAAAAAATGGTTTTAGGTGTCGGTGAGAAGAGCAACTCTAGAACCAACAATCACGTTCAAGTCAAATGAAAATTTGAATTCATAAACAAAATATATACTGTATATAGAGGTCTCGGCCTGCTAGCTGGTGTAGGTGCAAGATGATTTTCAGTGGCAGCTTGTAGAGGTGCTCTCATCCTGTAAAAAACAAATTAAAAAAGTGTAAGGAAATGTGATATTTACATCAGCCATATCTCCACAGAGTACATACATCACACCAGGCAGGGGAATGCCATTTAGAACATAAAGCTCACCAGCTTATGGACTACACACACACACACACACACACACACATATACACACACACACACACACACACACACATACACACACACACACACACACACACACACACACACAAATTGAAATGGATGCAAATTTAATGGAAAAGTATACTGCATGGCTGTTGTGTGGCAACTTACCGCCGTTAACGCTGGTAGCTACAGGGTATCTTGACAGTGTAATCGTAGCGACAAACAGGATTCCATGAACGGCCTCTAGCTAGCATAGCTAGTTTCTCACCCACCTAGTACTCTGGCTGGCTGACGTTAGCGTAAGTGAACGGATGAACAAGACGCAGAAATCATTTCAACGTGAGCTTGTGCTCTTAAAAAAATGTTACTTACTCATCGCCAGGTACTGGGTGCTGAGCTGGGTCAATTCTGGATTCAAAATGCTGTCTTTCTTCCTCAGTATCAGGACATGATGATTTATCGAATCCGTCCACACGTCACACTAGCGCGTGGTCATGACCGCGTCACAGCCGGGCGCGTGTCATGATGCAGAGCAACGTCAGGGCTGAATGAAAGGATGTGGATTCGGGAGCCGCAAAGCCATGACACGATCAATAGGTGTTGGTTTGGAAGGACAGAGAGAGAACAAATGCAAGGTCTAACTAAAATCTAACAAATCTAACCTAATTTAATAATTATCATATTATTTAAAAAAAAAGCTTTCTGGCATTTTTTGCCGGACACATATGAAAACATCATGGTAGAGAGAGATTTATGAATCAAAGTCGCTTTTTTTTACCTGCGATCGTCTGGGTGCGATTGTCGACCTCAGACACCACCAACCAATTTGATCACCCTAACAATTACCAAGAAAATAATATTACTCAGTTGGAAAAACAGAGATGATCTCAGCACATCCCAATGGTTATATTTATTAATAGAATACATCTCAATGGAAAAACTGTTGCCAATATCCAAAAACAAGGTTGATTCATTTAATGAAATAATGGTTGCTTTTATCGCTGACATACCTCCATCCATTCACACTTGTCTTCCTAAGTCAGGGCAATGTTGTGGTGTTTTAGGGGGTGTTAGGGGGGCCGGGTGGTGGCGCCTGCTCTTTTTCCTGAGCTGTCTCCAGGAGTGGGGGGGGGTGGGGGGCGGTACTCCTGGAGAGCGCCTGCAGCTGGCGTCCGTCAGTGTGTTGGTTTGAGGCATGGTTGTGGGTTTGGGTGGTGATCGGCGGCGGGGGCCGGCCAGGGGCCTGATGGGGGTGCGGAGCTGCCGGGCACGGCAGAGGCGCATGGCGGGGCGCTCTGTGCCCATGGCTGGTCGCTGTAGGTTCGGTGCCTATGCACGTAGGCGTGCTATGGCGCGGTTGGGTCCTGGGGAGGGTCCGCGTGGACGCTCCCCGGACTGCTGCGCCCCTGCGTTGATCTGGTTGCGCTTCGCCAATCTCTCCCAGTGCCAGAACTCATACTCAGTAAATACACCACACAATAGGCCTAGGGCTTGCGGGATGGGTGGGGTGTCCTTCTGTTGGTGCGGGGCCTGCCCGAGTTCTGCGCCTGCGGCTGCGTCTTGTGCCTGCCCTTGGGGCACTCCTCGTGCTCCCTGGGACTGGGTTATGTTCCTTTGTTGGTTCTATGTTTAATTGTCTCACCCGTGGTGATTCTCCCCCTCTTGGAGTCGTCATTAGTTGTTTATAGACCCAAACATGGTAAAACAGTTCTCCAAAGAGGGGGGTTGGTGTCGGCTCGGTATAACAAAAAGCTGCGCTCTTGTCATCCACAGGACAGGAGTTTGCAGCAGTTCTTGATGATTTAAGAAGTAATAAATTGTTGCATTGTAGGTTGAGAAGTTCAACTCTACTTGCAAACTAACTCTGTCCTAGATGCAATAGCATACAAATACTCTGTTGTATGCCCAGCATGCTGACAGCACAGGTTTAAAATAAAACAAAAATAATAAATAAAATCACTGAAGTTTATTATAAGTGTAGTATTGCTGAGGTAGGTTTTTTTTTGTTTTTTTTCTACTGCACACAATACCACTTTTGTCAAAGATGCAAATGAACGCTACTCTTTATTTTAAAGATATTTTCATGCTTTATTTTGATAGTGAGGAGAGAAAGGGAGGGCAGGTGACAGAGAGAGAGAGAGAGAGAAAGAGGCGATGACGTGCAGGGAATGGCCTCGTGCCGGAATCGAATCCCCGGCCACTGCGGTAACGACTCAGCCTTGTATATGGTGCGCTGTACCTGGTGGGCCACCGTGGCGCCCTAAATGGATGCTGCTCTTCAAGTAAATAAATGCAAACTCAGGCATCAAACTTGGAATAATGCAATTTTTTTATTTAATTCCATCACCATAAGCAGTTGGCTGTTCATTAACCAAAGATATTTCTGTATTTAAAAAAATATAAAAATATTATTACTAAACAGAACATTTAGGACAACAGTTAATATTTAAACTAAGTTGCACTCTGGCTATTCCCATTTCACATTCCACACACAGTCATTTCTAACTGAGACGTGTATATGCTGTATTTATACAGTATATACACTGATCAGCCCCAACATTAAAACCACCTGTCTAGTATTGTGAAGCTTCCCCTTCTGCCACCAAAACCGCTCTGACCCGTCGAGGCGTGGGCACAAGACCACTGGAGGTGTCGTGTGGCATCTGGCACCAAGACGTTAGCAGCAGATCCTTCAAGTCATGTAATGCCGAGTTCAGTCTACGTGAATCTGACCTCATTTTTCACCCGCCGATAGTTTTTTGGAGATCACCGAGCAAATCGCCCCGGATCAGAGGAAAATCGTAGCGCGTCCCCGTGAGTAATGAGCGTCGGGTGTGAACTGTTCACGACGCAATACAACTGCTCCCCGAGCACTCGCGGATGCCGGCGAGACATCAAGCAGGTTTAATATCTGGTCGTGTTGGGCTTGACTCAGGGGTGATGCAACGAGCTACAGGCAATGAGAGGACGGAGTGGGGGTGGGCGGGCGATGAGATTGAGAGACGGGAAACGAGAGTACGCGGAGCAGCAGCCAGAAACACACAACATACCTATTTTACTTTTCTTCTCTATGTTTTTAATATATCTCTGATAAAAAAAGTATTCATCGAATGAATGTTCAAATGATTGAAATATTTATTAAATAACTGCACAAAACTTTACAAGTAAATATTTGGGCAGTGGAATTATAAACAACTAGTCAGTACATAAGGAATGATTACAGTGAGGCAAACCTCTTTCACTGTTCACATGGACACCTGACACCGGACACCTGTTTTAAGAAGAACCTGTGAACCTGTCCTTTGACAGACTGTTGTAGCTGCTGCTGCGGTAGTGAGCCAATCATACGCTGCATCAAATCTAAGAATGCTTTTGGTGATTGGCTGCGAGCAAAGCCCTACAAATAGTCATTTATTTCGAGATATGGGTACAAAAAGGATGGAGTCATTCATCAAACGTGGTATCGTTTGACTGGAGAACAAGTAGTACTTGGATTTGGGTTACTTCGGTCGACACCTTCAAGGTACTGAATAGCAATACCCAGCCCTAGTATTCAATGTTATTGCTTTTGATTGTTATTTGCTATTTCAACACATTTTATGGCTCTATCAGTATACGTTTTATGTGTCAGCAGCTCATTTCAATAGATTCATACTCATAACTACTGCAGTATCCTTACAGGTATAGTCTTTAATTTCAAGTTACACCATAATAATAATAATAATAATAATAACAATAATAACAACGCGATATACCCTATGGTAATTTCATGGTAAGGCTCATAGCCTAGCGTGTTGACTTATGGGAGTTTATTTTTTGGTTGTGAGCGTGAAAAGCGCCTGGCAGCGCCGACAGAGCGGTCTCGCCGCGGTCCCGCAGTCTCAGCCAAAAGGCCAGTTCTGACTGGGGTGGGACGATCGATACCGAGGGCAGCCTTTTAGAAGGTCAGACGCTCTAATGAGAAGGCCCGTAATTACGAATATTCATCTTTCAAATGGCTGCCGCTGGAACGGGGTTATCAATTACAAACATGAAAACGCACGGAGGGCGTGCAAACACACACACACACACACACACACACACACACACGCACACGCACACGCACACGCACACACACACGTGCACGCAGACACGCTCGCTTGGACACGCATACAGTTATGGGAACTCAGATGCCCCCACACAGCCATGAGATATCGTGTAGTACCCACTCCCATGATTGGAGCAAGCAAAAGTATCGATGTGAACTTACACAGACGCACAGACGCACACACACACACACACACACACACACACATTTTCTATTAAATGTATTATTATGGTAACGGCAAATGATCATTTTTAATGCTGTTTCGAGCTACATTCAAGACCAGTTTTGTGTTTTTGCCGGAGCAAAGGTGAACACATTTCCAGCATTCAAGCTTTGTATAATTTTTGCCCTTTAATTCACAAGAAAGGTCAGCACCCTTTTGTCCCTTTTCTAATGAATAAAGGTATGCAAATGTGTTTTTATAATCAAACAATAGCCCTGAGGAATATGATTTGGGGCATTTGAATGCAATTTAAGCCCTTTTTTTTTGCTAAATAGATTCAATAGTTTATTAGACTTCATAATAAGCCGGAGATGTGCTTCTTTGGCAGGGCCAGTTAATTTTCATCAACCTGGAGGTCTTTGCTCCACAAAGAAATTATTACACTGGCATGTGAGCTGATGTCAACTCTGCGAATATACAAAATAGTGCATTATAACATTCACACACAGGCTGATAGAATCCAGAAAAAAATACATTTTCCTTAAATAATCAGGCAAAAATCATCTCACAATAAATATGAATACAACATAATTGTTTGGTGATCTGTAAAAACTCGTGCATCAACAAGCCTCTGCAACTTGTTTCCAATCGCGACAATGGTTTTGAGGAACTGATCGCAGGGCTGGCGGGAAGAGGTGACGAGTTCAAGTAGGTTTTCGATGATACCCTCAGGATCCGAGCAGCAAAATAACAATCACAATATTAGGGAGCAGTGTAGTCATCGACTCAGCGACTCCGTATAGTTAGAATTGTTGAACCGGAGCTCACCAAGACTTTATGCTGAGCAAGCTTTTGGCAATTCTTTAATTGCCGTCATCATCCTGCCCTTGTTTGCTTAACCTCCCCGTCCCTGCTTCAGACCAGGCACCTCGCTCATAGAGAGAGAGAGAGAGGGAGAGAGAGAGAGAGAGAGCGAGAGAGAGAGAGAGAGAGAGCGAGAGAGAGAGAGCGAGAGAGAGAGAGAGAGAGAGAGAGAGAGAGAGCGAGAGAGAGAGAGAGAGGGAGAGAGAGAGCGAGAGAGAGAGAGAGAGAGAGAGAGAGAGAGAGAGAGAGAGAGAGAGAGAGAGAGAGAGAGAGAGAGAGAGAGCAGGTGGAGCAGTAGAGCGGGCTGGAGTAAAGACTGTTACCCGCTTCCAAATGTCAAGCACATTAATGAAGAACAATTAATAAAGAACGGGGTTTATGCTGCCGCCCTTATATCTCAGTGCGGATGTGTGAGTGTGTGTGTGTGTCTGTGTGTGAGAATGTAATTGCTTTTTAGTGTCTCTGTATCTGTGGGATTATGACCGGTAATTAGGGTTAGCCTGGCCTGCGCCTCTATGCATCTGTGTAGGTTTATGTCGGTATTTTAAAATGCTCTGTGGTTTAAAAAAAAAAAAAATTCTAATTTGTGATTGTGTGTGTGTGTGTGTGTGTGTGTGTGTGTGTGTGTGTGTGTGTGTGTGTGTGTGTGTGTGTGTGTGTGTGTGTGCGCGTGTCAGCTCTGTGGACTTGTAAAAGGGTGTGCCCACCGCCTCGGACCAGCTGTTCAATTTCTTTGAAATTGCGATCACCTGCGAAAAAAGACGGAAATACCATATTAACCACTGTGACGCTGCCGCCACAGTGTGGGTGAGTCATGCAGATACTGCATTTGAATGGTTCAAATGACAAATCCTTGCAAGGTAACCTGTGTTTGTATGTTGCTCCATGCCTGTGCACCTCTGTTAACCACGTAAATTAGCAACGGGTCCTATCATTGCCGTCCCACTTTTTCCGGGTAACTCTGGAACGGTGTCAGGATCCTGTGTTCCTCAAACTCTCGGTTCCTGGTTCTCCGCCGGCTCCTTTGCTCCTGGTCCCTGGTTCCCGATTCCCCGCTGGCCCCTGGGCTCCGATTCCCTGCCGGTTCCTGGTTCCTCGGTACCTGCCTGTTTGTGAGTCCCTGCCTTCCCGGTCATGAGTCCCTGCCTGATTCCCTGTCTGTCTACGCATCAAAGCCCTAAAACTGTGTGTGTCCTGCGTTTGGGTTAACTTGACCATATCCCTAACACACAAGTGGAAGCAAAGATAACAGAGGAGATAAAGGGAGAGTCTTTGGGGTCTGTCTGGGTGGGTGGAGGATTTGAGATGCTTTTGCTTTCTTCAGGAATTAATATGAATAAAACTGATTTCTTTGCCCGGAGCCTGTTTGGCACATTCAGTTGCCAAGATCTGTAACATTGGCAACTGCTATACTTGGAGACCGCAGGGCCGGGGGCAACTCTTCACGCGAGTTGAATGCCTGGTTATCAAACAAAAACCCAGTAACTGTTGAAGCCCCTTCTAGGTGGTTGGTTGTAAGCCACTTGGAGACTTAAGCCTTAATCAATGCTGCCCCGGCAGGGCACCGTGGACATATGCAATTCACACTTCTTGGCTTTGAAAACCGTTGCTTTTTCAAGAAATAATGAAGGACCTGATGAACATGCTGGACGCAGTCTTTCTGGGATATGTCATTCAGGTAAATAAGCACAAAGCAGTTGCGCATCAAAAGATGTCATTGGCCAAGGCCTGGAACATAGCGGGCGTGTTGGTGAGACTAAAAACACAATGAGCAGACCTTCACTCATCATCTTTTATGATGTGGTTTGGGTCGTAAGCATTGGTTTGAACCATAAAGGGTGGTGGCCTGCTGTAGGTGATTAAAGGATGATTTCCACCTCTGATGGCTAAAGGGAAATTAATGACTTCAGCCCATCCATAAACTCTTGGGAAGCCTTAAAAGTCATACCGAAATTAAAATACCAATATTTTCGACCATCACCTGCACTCATGACGGGTTTTGTTCTCTCTTTTCATTTTGATCTCTATGTAAAATCTACCAAAATCTGTGTATGGAAGGTAGTGGCAATTTTTTTGTCAGATTCTCACTATGTTATCAAATAGTCATTGACAGAACATGCAGCCAATCCGATCAAATCATCACGTTAGGAAACCACCCTCATTAATATTAATTAGGGCTAGGAGAGTGTTCAAGGTTTGCCAACATAAATTGTAAGAAATAAAAGACAGATTTATGAATTTGGTCTATATTTAAGTCTATCAGAGAGGCCAGGAAGATGAGTTGGCAGCAGCGCTTCTTGCTGCCGAGCATCCTGAAATCGACGGTGTAATTGGACGGAGATTTGACAGCTTTGTGTATGAAACGCACCCCGGTGGTTATACGAAAATGTGCCATTTTGTTTCTCTCGAAAAAACACTGCTCTGTAAATCTGAAAAAATAAACAAATAAACTTCATAATTGAGTTTTCATTATACATCTTGAAACATAAAAAAAACAATGGATTTTTTATTCTGTTTTTGAAAAGTTTTAAAGCTTTTATGTATGAAGCATCTTGCAAAAATGGCCTGTCCTCAGTATGACTTTTGTACTTTTACTAGCTATTAGGCCAAAAAGTCTATCATAAAAAAACTTAAACTTCTATAAAGCCTCAAGTGTTGGGCTCACGAATGGGTTTTATTTTTAATGTGTGTAAAATGTAGAATAAACAACAATTTAGTCAGGTCCCATGGTTGTCGTCAGCCCTGTTGCTTTTAATGAAAATATGAATGCACACCATGTGGTGCCATGACCTGAGGCTTACATGTAATTACATATGTACATTTAAAATGTCAAACAAATAACTTTTGAACGTGTGCTTTAGTGGTAACAGGGCTAACACAAGGACCTTGTTCCCCCTCTGTCAGACATTATAACTCAAAGAAAATTGATTAAAATACAAAGTCACTTACTCGTCTTTTCACAATCACCTTCATAAAAGGCAGATGATCTCACTTCCAGGAAATGATGGCATTTTTTAGAACGGATGAGAAAGTTCCGAAATTCTTATATCCACCTCGGATTTTTTTTTCTTTCCCGGTGGGCAAAGTATTGTCAGGTTGTTGAATCCTCGTTGTGCCATCGTTCCTCGCCAAGACCGTTGACCGGGATGGGCAATGTGTGCGCAACGTCCGCGCCACTGACTGCATTTGAGGGGCACAGCAGATACAATACTAGGCTTTTGTTTATTCTGTAATGCCAAACATGTTGAAAAGATAATTTAGTTGCGATGAAATTTCAATATCCTTCATGTTTTGAATAGGACGATGGGTTTACGTCTACATCCGCAGTATCGTCATCATTTTAATAATCTTCTATGCTAAAACCTCCCAATAAATCTGTTTTCAAAATATTCTGATTATTCATATTGAATTAAACGTTTATGAATGTCCTATTTTAACTCCATTACACCAATAACTCTTAACTAAAACAAGTAGTATAACCAATATGGTAACTGTTGTCAAATGGAAAATCAACTCATTTTATGTGCGACCAGTAATTCACTCAAAGAGATTGTGGTATTGTTTTGTTTCCGGAATCTTTTCTTAAAACAGTCGATGGTGTGTAAGTGTTAATTGTAAATGAGCCTATTCAGACATTGGAAAAAAGGAAACTCAAAATCAATATTCTCACTTTAAAAACACGCTTATCAGATTTGTTCTACATATGGATTCAAAACCTTCTAAAACAGTCCTGTGTTGGCGATAACAGGGCAAATACATGTTGATCATCTGTGATTTTTTTTTATTTTTTAACGAGAGCCTGGATGGCACGGCACATTTTCCTGAGAGGTAAGAATCTACTTCATCCAAAAAAGGGGCTTAAAGTCTTTTAAAACAGTAAAAAAAAAAAAAAATCAACCATTAAGAATGGGAAAGGGCGTGTTTTTGAATAATGACCCGTTCATCTTAATCTCCTGGGTGAGAAGAGGACAATCCTGTTGTTTCCGAACAACGTTGGCCTCGTCAGCAAAGCCATAACACGTTCGCCGCTTCCTCACAATCCCCGGAGAAAGGGATTGACTGGGCCAGGTTGGACAGGCTTCCCCCTTGGGAGGATGTTACGGTCAGCGGTGTCCTACGCAGCTGCAAGGCTGTTGCTTGACCTGTTACCTGCAGCTGGGGCTGGCCGCTGGCACGGGCGACCTGGTCAACAAACACAAGTGGGCTGGCTCAGGCACTGGTGGACTGGCAGATGTTAAACTTGCCGGAGATGGCGACAGTGATGTTCATTAAGTTTTGGTTTTTTTTTTCTTTCTCTCAGCTATTCGGCCTATTCTTATTTCCCATTTCCCCCCATCGCTTTCTTATTTTCATTTCAATTTGTCACAGCTTAAGCTTCCCACTCTCTGACCGAAGTGAGGTCCACCGGTCACTCGCTGGTCAGTTCCGCGCCTGTAAACGGATGCGATTTTAGACGCTGTATTGTGAAGACTTACCACTTTCATTGCATCCTCTGCTGTCAATATCAAAATGAACCCAGCTTTTATTTAAAAATAAACAAACATTTTTTTTTTATGTTTGGGGTCAAATTTACCTCAGCATTTAAACCTACAGCCAAGTAAGTGGGAAAAGGCATTAAGTCACCGGAAAGGAGTCAAATGTCAGAAGAGAGCAAAACTCCAATGCCATTTCTGCACCAGTTCAGAATGTTTCTACATTTAAAACAGCTAAGATCTCACTTTGAATATATTTCTTTTTTTTGTTTCTCTTTAGTTTTTTTTTTTTTTACCATAAAGTTGCGAGGCGCATCGCTTTAACGATTCAGCCTTTGAGACGCTGAAACGTCCATTCCCCCTCATTTCACAAGAGCCAGGCTCGTCCATTCCACCCGCGGCTCCCGACGCAGGCTGACCCAGTTGGCGAGCAGCCCGGCCCTGGATTCTGGACACAGAGAGGTGCAGCTGCTGTTGAACTTCAACACAAAGGAAATTCTCATAAAAATGGAGTGGCCCTTAAAAGCTGAATTTGACAGAGGCATAAAAAGACAAGAATTAACTATCTCAAGACAATGAGCACAAGTTGATTTTCCCCTATAGGGATGGTTTTCTTGTTTTTTTATTTTTTTTATTTTTTTCCTCTTCTCTTTTCTACTGATCCTGATATTAAAAAAAAAATGCTTTGTCTGTTTATTCTGTTCTGCCGCATCCAGTAAGAACAAAACTGGGGAGGCTTTTATTTTTTCTGTCTGGTTTTTTTTTTCGACATGAGCTGTCTGATTGCAGCCATTCTAATTAGCGTCGGGGAATGCTCAGGAATGTTGTTCTTTTTCCCCTCCTTGTTTCAAAAAAAAACGTTTAAGTGAAAAGTGCCATTGATATGAATGCTTGCGCCCAAGCTTCTCACACACACACGCACACACACACACACGTATTACAATTATTTTTTGTGACTTACCTACCGGTCCCTTGTACAGACTTTTTATTTTATTAAATGTTTTTATGTCGTCCGCTTCGATGATTGACATGCAAATTTGCGGTCGGTGGAAAAGGGGCAAAATGGAACCAGCGGGTTGAAGGAGCCAGATAAGGGCATTGTCTCTGAGCCGTAGGCTTATAGGGAGGCAGCTCAGAGGTTCACTGGGTTTAGAAGGAGGTTAACCCTCCCTACGCCGACACAAAACACACACACACACACACACACACACACACACACACACGCTGCTCCAATCCCAGGAACGGAAATTCACAGCCCGGCGCGTTTGAGGCCTTTGATTCCGGCCTCAAACGCGGCGGGCTAATTAGATTGATGCGCACACTAGCCCAGGTTAGCTCTTTAACACACACACACACGCACACACACACACACACACACATACACGCACAGATAACACAAACACAGAGAGGAAAGGGGGAAAAAAAAAAACCTCATCTCTGGTTGGCTTTTAGGAGGGCGGTTGGCCCTAAAAGCGCTCGTTCGATAGCCAAGGTTTTTAGAGAGAGGCTCTTCATTGATTTCGGCTGGCGCGTCTTGAAAGGAAGTGAAGACATGTTTTGGCGGCGGCCGAGGAGAGGCGGCGGAAAAGCGGAGAGTGTACATGAATGCAGATGAAAGAAAGGCGTCTCAAACAAATGGAAAGGTGAGCAAACGGCTGCTCCCGCGGCGGGGCGTGGCGGGGGCTCTTTTGTTGCGGTCCTTCAAAAATGTGCCTTCTTTAGGCTGTTGTTCTTTGGTAGAGACAAATAAATGAGATTGTTGTATTTTGTCCCTTAGTAGAAGAAAATGAGATTGTTTTATTTCCTTCCTGAGTCTACTTTTTTTCGGGGATGTACAGAGAATTATACACTACGTCACCAAAAGTACTGTATATTGGCTTTAATCGACTTCTTTTGTCCATTGTATTGCATATTCTATCCTCCATTTCTTTTATTGTTTTGTCAAATTCTGTTCTTGCACAGTGTAAACTCTTGAAACTGTAACAAAGTAATAAAGTTGTTCCACCTAATTAAGAAAAATAATCTTCATTTAATTGACACGCCCATCCCTTGACAAATTTTATTTTAGTTTATCTTATTATACACACACACACACACACACACACACACGCACACACACGCACACAACACGCACACACACACACACACACACACACAGAGCACAGGTATCAGCAAGTTCTGGATTTATGACACGATTAAACTTCCACGGAACAAACTTGTCTCTTGATTTAATTGTTATAGACTGGACCACTGATTTTTTTGATGTTGTGTTTGAAATTGAAATCTATTAAGCGCCACAAGAATGACTTGCAGACATTTTGACAATCGTACCTAGATTGAGACAGCCACAGCCAGGGATCAACTAGCCTAGACCCCGTGAAACACTCCTAGCATCCCGAAAAATATGAGCTGTTTAGGCTGTACATCTTGCGTGTTTGTGACGAGTGAAAATAAAATGGAGATCTTGATGAGGTGTAGCTTGCGGGGCTGGTTCTGTGAGACAATTCGACAGCGCCACCCACTTCCACACCCGTGATGGGTTTAAGCAGCCCGTTCCTCCTGTCCTACCTGCTTTGCGTCCTGCTTTGCTGAGCTCCTTCTACCTCCCCTGCTCTACTCTCCTATCAAATGGGGGGATGCAAGCTCACTCCTTTATTTCTGGCTTACTAAGTATGCCTATGTGAGCTGTACACCCGGCTGGGAGCGTCGAGCAGTAGAGCTCAGATGCCAACCTCAAACAATGCAAAAAATAAAATAAAATGAAAGACCCTTTTGAAGTAAATCTGAGAGTTAACTGACAGAATTCATTTTAAATGCAGCTACCTTACAAACTATCTTTGAAACATATTCCCCCCAACTAAAAGCAATGCTTAACAGCTGATAACTGTGGATAAATACAGACAAATATAGAGACACAGAGTCAAAATCTCCATACCGCGTTGCTGTTGGAAGTCACTGACGGTCCATTCAAGTCAACTTTTGCACGTTCGGCAAACAAAACACAGCTTTCAAATCTCTTCTCATCACCCTGGCCCCAGAGGCCGTCACACGGTGATGTGACGTGGGGGCAGTCACCGCCTCAAGCTAATGCTCTCTGGAAAGCTGCTCCACGTGGCTTTTGCATGGGTGGCCATTTTGTTTTCTCTATCTGACATCTCACTTCGGAGTTCTTGCTTCCTCCACGTTCTCTCTGACAGGGCTGATGAAACAGCACCACCGAGGCCATGCCCCCCCCCCCCACCCCCAAGTCCTTTTAATGTACTCAGCTGTATTTCCTTGGGGAGTGTATGTGTGTGTGTGTGTGTGTGTGTGTGTGTGTGTGTGTGTGTGTGTGTGTGTGTGTGTGTGTGTGTGTGTGTGTGTGTGTGTGTGTGTGTGTGTGTGTGTGTGTGTTGGTTTACCTGTTTCGCTACAGGAAAATGAAGTGAGAGTATTAAATATATTTATTACGCAGAACAAAGAGAAAGATACAGATGCACTTCAAAACAAGTCAGTCTGCTTCTGCCTCAGTCTTGCCTCTTGCTAGTCTTGCTATTACCGAAGGGGCCTAGTCAAGTCAAGTCACACTTTATTTATAAAGCGCATTTCATACCAGGGCAACACAATGCGCTTTACAAAGAAATACAATCAAACAAAGAACATTTTTGTCAGCTGGTCATTTCAAAAGAATGCCCCTGAAAAACAGCAACAACAAAAGCAACAAAATACAACAACAGCAGTAGCCACAACAGCAGCAGCAGAAACAATAGCAGCAACAGAAAAAAAACAACAGAAACAGCAGCAACAACAGAAACAACAGCAACATCAGCAGCAACAACAGCAACTGCAGCATCAACTGCAGAAACAACAGCAAATGCAGCAATAACAGCAACTGCAGCAACAACAGAAACAGCAGCAACAAAAACAAAAACAAAAACAACAACAAAAACAATTTCAGCAGCAACAACAATGGCAACAATAGAAACAACAACAGCAACAATTGTAGCAACAGCAGAACCAACAACATAAACAGCAGCAACAAGAGAAACAACAGCAACAAAAGCAGCAGCAACAACAGAAACCACAGCAGCTACTGCAGAAACAACAGAAACAACAACAGAAATGGCAGCAACTGCAGCAACAACAGAAACAGAAAAAACAACGGAAACGACATAAACAGGAGAAACAACTACAGCAATAACATAGCAATAACAGCAACAGCAACAGAAACAACAACAGCAGCAGAAAGGGAAACAACAGCAGCAACAACAACAGTAGCAGCAACAGCCACAACAACAACAAAAACAACTACAACAGCAGCAGCAACAACAGCACCTGCAGCCACAACAGAAGCACACACACACACAGAAGGCTCAGACTGTAGTGAACAGCAAGGTTTTTAACATGCTTTTAAAAGTGTTAAGTCTGGGGGCCTCTCTCGGGTCCTGCAGCAGTGTGTTCCATTTACTTGGGGCATAGATACAGAAGGCAGCCTCCCCTGCTTTAGATGTGGTACGAGGAATAGTGAAAAGTCCACTGCCTGTGGACCTGAGAGTTCTTGCTGGTTTGTGTATAATTAGCATTTGTTTTATATACTGAGGTGCAAGGCCATTTATAGCTTTATATACAAGTCGGAGAATTTTAAAATCAATCCTAGTTTTAACAGGGAGCCAATGTAGAACAGGTGTGATGTGTTCAAACCTTCTTGTCCCAGTGAGAACACGTGCAGCTGCATTTTGGATTAACTGTAGCCCTGCACAGCTGATTTCGGAAGGCTGGTTAATAGACCATTACAGTAGTCCAATGTACTTGTTATGAATGCATGGATACATTTTTCAGAGTCTGCTTTTGACAGGAAGTCTCTTAATTTTGAAATATTTTTTAGATGGTAGAAGGCTGATTATGTGATGTGATTGATATGGCTCTTAAAATTTAGATCGCCGTCTAAGATTACATCCAGATTTCTGGCTTCATTCTTGCTCTCTGGGGTGGAGCAGGTCCAGGACTTCGGCAATGGCTCCTCTATCACAGCGTCAGAAGGATCCAATTCACCCGCAGTGAGAATGGTTCCAGGCCATTGGAGAGTGGAGTCTAAGTCTGGTCCGATCACGGCGGAGGTCATGGAGCAGGAGATGTGCTAAGCCTGAGCGCTAGCGATGGAGGTCAGACGAACAAACAGTTCATCTTTTTTCTTCACGTCCTCACGCAGGCTGTGGCTGTCTTTGCAGACCGACTTCTCTAGAGCGCTGAGGCTGTCGACCAGGCGCAAACAGTTTCAACAGTCCTCATCATCCTCCATCCTCCATCATCGATTACGCCATAGTTAGCAATACGCAATCTAATAGACTTACTAGTGCTGGCCGAGCGCTAG
Organism: Zeus faber; assembly: GCF_960531495.2. Taxonomy (NCBI): domain Eukaryota; kingdom Metazoa; phylum Chordata; class Actinopteri; order Zeiformes; family Zeidae; genus Zeus; species Zeus faber. The sequence goes on along the minus strand of NC_137206.1, from coordinate 6,177,372 downwards.
CCAAGCCAAAGTCCACGTTCTAAAATCTGAAAAACAGTTCAGGGTCAAAGCCAGGAAATAGTACGGATATCGCAGTACAAACAATCCAAATCTGTAATCCAAAATCGGGTAAAGTTGGGAAATGATTCAACTAAATAACGCACTGACATGAAGTAACGTACACACAAAGACGTCACCGGAACCGGAAGTACCCATGAGACGGTGTGTGTCATTGGTCAGGTGTCATTCACAAGACTGTGCCCCCAATCATATCCCCTGGTGTTTTCCTCATACCATGATTAAACAGTCAAACTGCGGTCACAGATTGTGAGAGAAAATTGCAAATATAGGACAATGGCTTTTTTGTATCTTACGTAACTTTTTAAACACATTGCACTGGTGTTTAATGAGTCTCTAAGAGTTAGCAAGAAGAGACCGTTGTTTCAGATAAAGCCATACTGTATATGTTAATGTATAAAAGACGAGATCACATTCCATCTTCACTCAACTTTGAGTGGAGATAAGGATAACCCCCAGGGCATTGTCAGAGCATTGTGGTTTGTTTTATAGCACAGTAAGACTGTACCTGTGACCTGAGTTTGACTGTTCAACCATTGTATGAGAAAAACACCCGGGATTTGATTGAGGGGACATCATCCTGTAAATGTCAAGCTGATCAATGGCACCCAACTGTCATAAATGTTTAAGTCATTATCTCTTTTTCTAGCTTATAAAAGGATAATTTGTGTAAACACTCAATGTATCCTTTCCCGGCACCGATAGTGATCAGTGTTTTTCTTTGTTTAAACATGTTCTCGGCTGAAGGCAACAGCCAATGACATGGCTAGTCTCAGAATGGGGCACAACCTCTCCTCGGTATAAAGCCCTCTTTAGTGGAAGCAAAGGCAGACTGATCAGACCACTGTTTCAAGGTACTCTGTATCTTTCACTTTATTCTGCAGAATAAATATCTTTAATACCTTCGGTTTGTTTTCCTGTAGCGAGCAGATTAACTTCACCGATCACGCAGGGAGAATTCTCCAACAAGATACAATCTTATTTTGCTATAAAACAAACCACAATACTCTGTCAAGCACCCTGGGGTTATCCTTTTCTCCACACAAGGTTGAGTAAAGATGGAATGTTTTCTGGTCTTGTGACAATACAGTATTATAGTTAAGTTCTTTGATTAGTCTCATCAATGTGAGCACCAAATGAGTCATTAAAACCCAAGATAATTCATTTATGACCCACAGCAGCAAAACCCGCTATCTTGCACGTTTCTAAAAGGGCCCAGAGCAGCCAAACAAGTAGAAAAACCTTTCCAGAAGGAAAATTTGATTTTTCCAGATTCATGTTCCTTTGTGATTTTTTTTAATCTCTCAAAGTATTTTCAAAACCGAGTTTGATTTATAAATAGTAGAAAAATGATAAACCGTGCAGATAAATATTCCTGTTAGATGACATGGGGAAACGCAGTTCACTTACCGAGACGCTGAACAGCGCTGAACAACGCCTGTTGAAACCGTTTTGATAGAGTTCAACCTTTAAATCGTACTACGTATACACACACACGGAGACATCATGGAGGAGGGGGCGTGTACCAACATGTACCATTGAAGAAGAAATGCTAACCTCACTTGCCTAAACAAGACAAGGATCTAGTTTCACTTGTCTCCGTGTTGTTATGGATTAGGAGAAGCGGGTTAAGGAAGATCTAAATCATATCGCGGACCTTAATCTGACCAGTGCGATAGATCCAAATCAGTGCAAGCAGCACACACTGGACTTTGCAGCGCATACTGGATTTTCCGCAATAATAGTCAGTTCTCCAAGAGTGAAGCAGAGAACGACAGTGATGCTGAATCCGATTCCGGCGTTAGGCCGGACCTTGAGAACATTTTAAAGAGCGGATTTCAACCTGAATGTGACGATGAAACAGAATATTTTCAAGAACCACCAGAGAACCGACGACACGACCGTTGTTGTTACAACCGAAGAAGTTGATGACGTGATGAAGTCCATTGAGGTTGGTCATGTAGATTATGAACAAGTAGTAATGCACAAGATTCTTAAGTTTATCCGCAAATGCAGCTAGGGGTGAAAAGAAAATGAAAAGAGGCCCCAAAGAGGCTCTCAGGGTGGAGCTGGGGTAGGGTGGGGTTAGCCCACGTAATAACTCCAACAACTTTGAAGATATTTCGCATACGCACATCAATATATTAAATGACACACCGAGGCTGATATACAGAGACTCATATTATTGATAGATTCTACATTTTGTTATGTTGTCCACACTTTTAAGCTCCTAAATAATTCCACTTTAAAAAAACAACATGTATATTCTTACTGTTAAATAAAAGCCTTTTTAAAAACAAATGATGTTGTTTGTTGATGACACTGTTCAACATTCCCTCATAACACAAGAACAATGGAGAGATGTGCCCCATTCAGAAGGGTGTCAAGTACCCATTCAGCAGGGTGTCTATTGGCCATGTAGTTGTGTTGGTCCTCCAACCATTTGCATTCTGGGGGCTGGCTGACAAGTAACACACATTGACCAATTCACAACAACATTGCCAAATGAAACACTTTGAACTTTGGCGAAATGAAGCCAAGTGTTGGGAAAAACTTTGAAGTTGATTATCTCAGAATCACAGTTTTCCACACCCTTGTCATTTACAAGTCATAGCTTTAAAAATATCTCCTTGATTTGCTCAAGTGACACCTTGTTTTTAAGCTCTGATTCTTCACTTCCAAATTATGCAAAAAAGTCAAAAGCCACCAAAGGTACCCAAAGTCTCTGGTGGGTCACATTTTAAAAAGCTATGTTAGATACTAAAAGGCTATTGTCTCATATAACACATATGAAACATCATTCAAAGCCTGAACGTGATGATGAAACTGAATATTTTCCAGAACCACCGGAGATCAACGATACGCCCATTGAAGAAGTTGATGATGTGATGAAAGCCGTTGAGGTTGGTGATTTAAAAGAAAAGAAAATAATTCCACTTTTATAAAACATGTATATTCTTACTGTTAAAAAAGAGCTTTTGTCAAAAAACAAATACGTTCAACGTTCCCTCAAAACACAAGATTAGCCCATTCAGCAGTATGTTAAGTAGCCATGTGGCTTTGGCTACCCCATTTGCATTCTGTGAGTTAGCTGACTGAAGCGTTCCAGTTTGATCTATTGGCCAGGCAGTCACACGCCCCAGACAACAATAAGATCACCCAGGATTCTTGTGAAGTACATCACTACGAATACAGTTAACACAAAACAAACCACACAATGGGCCTTGAAACGCCGTCCCCCCCCTAACTATTCGAAACTTTACTAAAACTAACTAGAAAGTATGCCGTGAAAACTGGACCACCAGTACCTCCAAAATGAAAAATAGAATTAAGATTTTAGAAAGGCACACACACACACACATATATATACTATATATATATATATATATATATATATATCTATCCGTATTATTTCCTTTATTCGTTTTTGGTTTTTTTCGGACATCGTCTATTTAATCACATGAGACAGAGTGCTGTCTTTATTTCCAAACCTGTCTCAATACACCGCACGATTGACAGGAATGGTTGCCAACCTGTGTCCCAATAGACCGCATGACCAACAGGTGGCTTTATTTATCATTATTATCAATTTTACTTCGTTTTTAATTGATTTTCTTTTATTCTGACAATGACAGAAGTTTAGATCACTATTCTGCTTTCCTCAACACTTTGCTATAGATGGATCAAGAGTACAACTCTGTAAATGTTTAATTTAATAATTATGTATTCAATTATGTCGATGTTGTAATTGATTAATATTAAAAAAAAAAAATAAAAAAAAAAAACCAACGACAACCACAATCTCTCTTGATCGATGCAAATTTGGCCACTTTATCCACGGTCCTCCGAAACTGATATTTCCACTGCCCTTCCTAGGCTATGCAGCATGTGGCTGACGATATGTCGGTCTGGGGGGGATTTCTATGCTTAAAAAAGCTTCTTCAACGATCCTCTAGATCGATGCAATCTTAAAGCGTACTCAAAGCTTTTTCCTTCGATCTTCCCTGATCGGTACAATATCTCAGTTGGTCCTCACCTTTTCGTTTGTTTGGGATCTCATGACGACTCCTCTCGGCTGTCTTACGGTTGGTCCTTGACTGCCGTTGTGCACACATCCTGGACATGAAGAAGTCCAACGGAGCCAAGTCTCATCCTTTGTCGCAAAGTTCTTGGAGAATTCTCATAGCGTGGTCGGTGAGGTTAACCTGTTTTGCTACGGGAAAGCAAACTGAGAGTATTAAAGATATTTATTCTGCAGATTAAAGAGAAAGATACAGATGCACTTCATAACACTGATGCTGGTCAGCCTGCCCTTGCTTCGACCAAAGTGACCTATATACTGATGAGAGGTTGTGTGCCATTGGTCACATGTCATTCACAAGACTGTGCCCCCCCAATAATATCCCCTGGTGTTTCCCTCATACACTGATGAAACAGTAAAACTCCGGACACAGATACAATCTTATTGTGCTATAAAACAAACCACAATACACAGTCAAGCCCCCTGGGGTTATCCTTACTTCCACACAATTTTGATTAAAGATGGAATATGGTCTGATCTTGCGACAATACAGTATTATAGTTAAAGAACAGTCTCTTCAATGTGAGCTCTGAATGAGTCATTAAAACCCAAGACAATGTCTTTTAAAAAGCTACATAAGATACGAAAAGGCTATTGTCTCATATAACACATATGGGACGTCATTCAAAGCATTCATCATCTGCATTTTCTCTCACTGTGTGTGTGTGTGTGTGTGTGTGTGTGTGTGTGTGTGTGTGTGTGCGCACACCTGTTTGTCACAGGCTCACACAGTAACAGATTGGTGAGAGAGGCGGACTCACTACTCACTCCTCTGTCCACCTTTGCGTCTCTTTCTCTTTCTCCCTGTCGTCCCATCTCCCTGAAGAAGATGGTGGCTGATAACGCTGTGATTAATGAGGGCTGGCAGCACCGCCAACAACGGCAACATCTGTCGTTGATTCATTCTTTTTAATCCCTTTATCCGTGGGGGGGTGGGTATGGATGTGTGTGTGTGTGTGTGTGTGTGTGTGTCTTTGATACCAGTACAGGAAGGTATGTGTGCGTGTTGGCTTGTGTGTAGATACAGTGAGTGTGTTTATTTGTGTGTGTGTGTGCAATAATTCTGCTGTGTTCATATGTGTTTGTGTGTGTGTGTGTGTTACAGTGTAAAAACAGATGTGCGTCTGTAGGAGTGTCCCTCTGTATGCAGGAAATTGTGTGCTTGAGTTTGTGTGTTATAGGCTTGTGCTTATATAGAAGTGTGTGTGTGTGTGTGTGTGTGTGTGTGTGTGTGTGGTAACCACCTGTACGCTCTTTTGGTGGACATCACCGGGATTGGCAAGCGGACTCGGACTCACACAAATGACAAATTGCAGCTCCCCGCTTCCTCCCGGTGTGGCTGTCAGTGAGTGTAGGGTGTTTTTTTTCTCAGGCGAAATCCACCCAGCCTCCCTTGCCCAGGTCAAGGCTTTCTAGTTACGCGGCAGCCATTGTGTCCATGTCTCTTTATTTTTGCCCCAACGCAGAATGCCAATTCCGCCCCGCAGACGACGTTATTCGGGAGCTGTGTTCAAGGTAACGCTGCTCTCCCCGCGCTACAAATTGTCCGGGCGTGATGTCAGAGGGTGTTTATGCCGTGATGACAAACATCATTTATTTTCCCCCTCTTCACCTCATTTTTGATTTATTTCTGTCTGTCGGCGCTGCCTCGGCAGAGACGAGTTTTAAATGCCACATTTGGGGGAAAAGTCTCGTTGTTGAGAGGCGTTCCGGAGAAAATTGTGTTGTCACGGCATTTTTTCCCTCCGCTGTCTCACCACCGAACGGGCAGAGATTCTCCCTCCGCTTTGGCATAAACTACCCGAACGCCAAACCTCCCTCCCGCGGAAATGAGAGGCATGAATCACCGCCTGCTCTGCTCGCTGTGGCGGAGCCCTCCGTGTCACATCAGTGTGAATTTTTTAACAATGTGGAAACGTGCGACCCCGTTCGACGCCAACCCCGCTCCCCCCAGCCCCAGCCTGGGAGCTACTGTTAGTCAAGCGCTCATATCCATTTTTAATGAGCTCTCAGCTGTGATGTAGTGTAATTCCACCTCCGGGACCCGGTGATGCCATTTACTGTTAACGAGGAAACAGCACAGCAACGACCAAATTCTTCCCGATTGGACCATTTGTGGGGGGAAGAATATAAAGAAAAGTGGAAAAGAAACATTGATTTCTGTCAGGGACGCGTGTGTGTGTGTGTGTGTGTGTGTGTGTGTGTGTGTGTGTGTGTGCGTGTGCATCCTATCGTGCATATGGTGCTCCAAGCAGTGGCTTTGAAGAAGAGCTTTAAAACACAGTGGGATACATGAAAACCACCGATAAAAACAAAAAGCCACTATGCAGGCGTGTTATTCTTTAAATAATACGACATAAAATTTGTGACGGGGACATCGCAAGCGCAAGGAGCTGCAGTAAGCGTCACAGTCACGCAGGAGCGCAAACTTTTAAGTGGAAGGGAAGGGTGGTCCCTTAACCAGTCTGGTCCAATAAAGGTCTTTTCCTGGACTGGTGTTGTGCCCACAAACCTTTGCCGCAAAGTTCAGCAATTTTCTTTGCGTATTCCTACACCTGCCTCTACTTTACCTCCTCTCTACCTTCCTTCTGCCGACCATATTCACGCTCACCTTATGTTGAGCAAAACCAGGGCTGGATCTGAGGAATAGGCACACCAGGCCAGTATTCCAGGAACATTTTTTTTAATTTTTACAATAAAATGATCCCGCGGGACACCACCATCCTGTCAACCGTTAAAAAACATCCAGAACTGAGCTTATTATCATGGACTGCCAACAGCCATAGAATAAGACTCGCGAACGATTCGTTCCTAGCGAACAAATATTTTTTAACGACGGGAGCCGGGAGACAGCAGCCGCTCCAGCAAAACAGTCGGCAAGCGAGTGGATTTTCACTTCACAAAGTGAAATTGAATTGAATCTTCCACCACCCAACACTCCTGAGGGAACTGGTGAAGTAATCCACCGTTTTAGACAATAGCTGATGACTCGTTGTTTAATTTGTCGATAAAGACACGATACAATATAAAATTCAGTTTTTTAGTAAATGTTTATCAGTTTGCTGTCATAGGCGTCAACATGTAATGAGACTGTGTAGGTTGTGCACCGCGGCAGGGGGTTTCTCTGTTGAATTCCACGTCCGTCCTGATCTCTTTTTCTACACAAGGTCTCTGTCACCTGACCTTTCCACTCTCCATGCTGTCACGGAATATCTAACCACTCTGGTAGAAGCACATGCACACGAAGGGTAAGGTTAATGCAACATGATGCGTGTCCTGAAATGGCACAAAACACAAACTACTTTTGTGTGTTCATCATAATATTCACCTCTGAACTCAGTCAACCTTGTAGTATGGTCAACTGGACATCCCTTGCCTCAAATCTATCTATCTGTCTGTCTGTCTGTCTGTCTGTCTGTCTGTCTGTCTGTCTGTCTGTCTGTCTGTCTGTCTGTCTGTCTGTCTGTCTGTCTTCAGCTCTGAGTTGTGAATGGAATTCCCACAATAATCATTTAATTATAATAATTAATTTGTTTCCTGTCAGCGAGTAGAAGTTTCGTTGCGGTCTTTGCTGACGCTTATGTGTGACTCATGACTCCCGGATCTCGCTCACAAACTGGTTCAGGAGTCATTGCCTCCATTCGGGGCACATGTATGATTCGGGGATTGAGAGTCTTTTAGTTTGCGATTCAGTTTAGTCTCAGTTCAGCCCGTGTGCCTGGTTGTGGTCACCGAACAAGTCGTGAAGAACAAATGATTGTTTTTCAGACTCTTATGTCAATTTTGTAAAAAAAGAAACCAAACATAACCCCAATCCAACCCACGGCACTTCCAAGATCAAAAGCCTAACTTCTACATTCAAAATCACAATGAATAGGAGGGGGAAGGGAGGCCCAGAGGCTTGGGTCTGTAAAAATCGGTCAGTTTATCACGATAGTGTTTCTATAGTGTCTCTATAGTGTTATACAATCAAAACTGACATGCAAAGCTCATGTCATTAATGGGCAACCGCGCTCTCTGGGGGCCCAGGGATCTTTTGTGGCGGGAGAGCAGGGTGATCGAGGCTTTTCTGCAGCCGTGAGGTGTCTACGCGGCTGCGGAGCTCGGGGGGGCTTCAGGCCCTTTCCGCTGCTTGGAGGCGCCACGACATAATACCTTATACATACCTTCTACACCAAAACCAATCGGAATGAGTCATGTACACTCACCGGTGGACACCTCACACACACACACACACACACACACACACACACACACACACACACACACACACACACACACACACACACACACACACACACACATACACACACACACACACACACACACATACACACACACACATGCTTGGAGTGCACCACCACACCCTCCTGGTTGCATTCCTCTCCTTTTCTCCCTCATTTGCTGCCATAACTATGACAGGAAGAGGCCACGTGACCAGTTGTAGTTCCAGTTTTCCTGGACCTAATTAATTGTTTTTCAATACATGTTGTCGTCCAGTGTTTTTGTTTTTGTGTAAATGTTGTTTGGTTCTATGTTTATTTGTCTCACCTGTGGTGATTCTCCCCTTCTTGGAGGAGTGATCAGTTGTTTTCAAGATTCAAGATTCAAGATTTTTATTTGTCACATACATATACATACTTCCATACATATATGCAGTGAAATGTAATAGATAGACCCAAACATGGTAAATAGTTCACCAAAGAGGGGGATTGGTGTCGGCTCTGTATAACAAAAAGCTGTGCTCTTGTCGTCCACAGGACAGAGTTGTTGCAGCAGTCGCTGATGATTTAAGAATGAATAAAGAGTTGCATTGCAGTTTGAGAACCTGAACTCCACCTGCAGACTAACTCTGTCCTAGATGCAATGGCATACAAATACTCTGTGTTGTACACCCAGCATGCTGACAGCACAGGTTAAAAAATATATACAAAAATTTCTCTCTCCTAGCTGGTTGCCATAAGGCGAGTTATAGGAGACCTGGTCGGCGTCAGGATTTCATCAAGATTTGGCCTGTTGGCACACATGTTACATTACCCCTGATGATCTTACTGACCATAGCTCACACAAGCTTTTTTAAAATAAGATAATATTGTTTGAACAATACTGTGAGAAACGTACCCAAAAAATGTACGCCCAGTGACACTGACAAAGATGTTGCCCCATGCAGTATGTTCGTCAAAGTTATTTAATTGAGCTATAAATTCTGATAGCTAGTTCCATGTTAAAGCCATGGTGCTTGCTATTTTTTAAAGGGAGTTAAGCTAAACAAATCACGGCACACTTAAATATCTCTAGGATTTCTGATTAAACACAGATGGAGCGTTGTGTCTCTAATAACACTGTCTCTGAACAGAGTTTAAAGTATAATACTAAGCCAGAGAGAGATGTAAAATGAAGTGAAGTATCATTATTTTCCTTGGCTAATAAAATGCCAGGAGTCGTTCAGAGTCTGGTCGATATACAAATAAAAAAAGGGGATTTGCGAATGACTCGGCATCAACTAGTATTAGCCTATTATTATTATTATTATTATTATTGTGTCCTGCCCGCACCCCGGTTCTTTCAATAGTTCAGCCTTTTTTCATTAAATGCAGGAAGGAATTTGCCTCCAACTTACCTGGTAATGGGATGTTTTTATTTCTCTCCCGTTTTAAAGTGCACTCCCGAAATGTGTTTGCTTTCCCTTCACTACCCATGCTGCGTGAGGTTACTCAACACCAGGTACAAATTGAAGCAGAGAGAAGCAGAGGCGTATAGATATCAGTCAGATCAAGTTTCCGTTGGAGGTTATGATGGTTTTGCCGGTTAACTGCTCTTCAGAAAAACGTGGCATATGATTAGTCTAATTGTAGGTGTAGTAGTCAAGAGCTGCATTCACACATGCACTCCAGACAATGTCCTGATAATGTCCGTACCTGATTATTCGGACATCGTCTGGATTTACCCTTTCACACCTGTAGCAAAAAAACAGAGATTGTCCATTTTACAGCACAGCCAAGATGGCAGACGAGGCTACAGACTTATCAGCAGTACTTTTTTTTGCATTGTTACGTATTTGCAATATGAAAGAGAGAGCGGAAAGGAATAATAAAGAAATCAGAAAGGAGTACTCCAGAGTCCTCAGTGACAATGTATTATCACTGCCGTTGTCAATGTTGTTGTAATGTTTTACACAGACACACAGACGATTCATCAGTTTGTTGACATCAAAAGTTAATTTGAGAGAGAGATATTGATTGAAGATCAATTGTAGTTATTACACGTCCTCTTATTAATCTTTCGTTATCTTTATTCTCTCCAGAGAAAAATAAACAAGTAAATACTCGAAAATAGTTGGAAAAATACACAAAAAAATTAACCAAAATGATCAGGCAATTGAGAGATGGAGTTTTACTCCCTTCGATTTCTTGACAAAGTAGTGATTGCTAGATGATAGAAATAATGTTACGGTCCTGTCAAACAACCCACATGATGCTGTAAGACACATTTTCTTAAAGCTGTTTGAATATTATAACACAGAATCATACACATATACAATTCTAGGCCAGTCTATTTATACAATCCATTGTCCATTTTGTTGTGGCAAAAGTATGTTTTGTTTCAAAGTAAAACTTTAGCATACGTCTGTTCCTCCGCACAGAAAAATCATATTGGTTCTTAAGTCTGTTCTCTGAAGGCTGCGTGGTTTCATAAATAACCGCTTCCTTTTGTAAATGGTTATTTGTGTATTATACTGTATTTAAAGGTTCTCAATTCTTATCGGAGTTTTGAGCTATTTGAGTTATTTGAAATTTGTCTAATAACCATTCCTCTCTATGGCCCAAGGATGTGTATAGTGGCAATTTTTTTTATTCATTGTTTAGTTTTTAAGTTATTTTATATCTTTTTTTTTTTCATTTTTAATTTATATTTCTATTGTTAATCATTAGGTCTATATTGCCATTAACTATTGTTCATTGTTTGTTTTTAGATTTCTATTTCTGGTTTGTTAGTTTTATTTTTTTATTAAAAAAAAACTATAAATAAACCTTAACCTTTCTTAAGAATTAATAAGAATCATTGGGTTTACTGTGTACTTTAAGTTTTTTTTTCCATCCTAGTTCATTCTTAGGTTACTGTATATTGTCAACTTTTCTGTCTCATATAGTGTACATGTCAGTCGTAAATTATCTGGTGTACATTTACATGCAACAACCGTATATTGAATCAGATTGGTCGCATCTTCAACATTGAATTGATTGTAACTCCCTTGTTTCATTCACACGCAAAGTGAAAGTTCAAAGTTATCGCTGTATATGAAACAATGCATCAATAATCCTTAGTGTGAGCAAGCCGAACCAATAATTCATTGATACACAGGTATAAAAGTGCAAGCATACAAGACCCTCTCTATAATCACCCCGCCGTCGTCAATCATCCCATCTCCTCGTTCCCCAGCCCCGTGGGGGGAAGTCAGGAGGATTAGAGTTTAATCTCGACGAGGGCTTTATAGTTCATGGAGGAAAAAACAAACAAAAAAGTTCAGCGGGTTTTTAATTCGGAAAAAAAAAAAAAAAATAGAATCAATTACTCCGGTGGATAAGGTGGAAACCAGAAGCCGACGGGAGGCTGACAAACACACAAGAAGAAGCGCCCCCTCGCAGGCATTATTTTGGGCCGAGCAGCTGCGACAGCCCCGCCCCGCTAACCTTTAACCGCGTGAAAATAAAGTCGGCCGATGATAGGCGTCGGCGTGTTAAGCCCTCGGCGGCACCACCTCCCAGCTAATTAAAGTTTTGTTTGTAAGGTTTATTAAGTTAAAGGAGGTGCGTGGGTGTTAAGTAACCTTCACAGAGTAGTAGAGAGTGTTTCTTTTTTTTTTTTTTCTCTTCTTTTTTTTTATCCTCGCTATTGTGCGAGGCGTGATCACTGATGTGGAACGAGCCGATTTGAGAAAGCAGTGGGAGTGAGCGCTGAGAGCTATTTAAGCACAAACACCCCGCTACCTCTCGCCCACCATCATCGGGCCTAATGAATTCATCACGGAGAGACACTTCCTTTGGAGGTGGGGCGGGTGGCAGTGGTTGTCTCTCTCTCTCTCTTTTTTTTTAACTTTTTTTTCTGTACCACGAAATTAAATTGCGATCAAACTGCACAAAAACTTTCCAGAGTCAATCGCGGGGACTTATAGGTGTAGACTTTTATCACTTTGGTAAAAATTAATTTAAAAAAAAAAAGATATATATATATAGATAGATAAATACATGAAAACTTGAACTTCGTGGTGCAACAAAATAGCTTCTATTTGAATCACCTACTATTTTCAGGGTCTTCTTTTTCAGCCAGAAATCATGTATATTTTAAAATAAAAATGGTAAATTAACATTAGCTTCATACTTGTGTCGCAGTGGCAAATTAACAAAGAATGGATTGCACCATTGCGCAATATTTGCACTTGCTATCTGCGGCGTCTGAAACGGACAGTTTCTCTTATTTTCAATCCCAATGACCAGTATCTGATGGCGCAGGAACTAGAACCTTTATAAATGTTTTGTCTGAGCACAGATACCACCAGCTCTCTGCAGATGGTAATAATTTCACTCTAACTGGGTGTGGCTATTAGCCCTGTTGTTTGTGAATTGGACATTTTTTGCATTAAGGCTAATTTGCATAGAAAGGAAATTTTGCATTGAATGTATGAATAATACCTAATTTTAATAGGCGCAAATAGCACCGGCGTACCAAGACGGTATTTGCGTGGCAGCACAATTAGCAGTGCATTTCACCATTTGCGGGTGCTTTGAGAATTAGATACTTTCTTGTCCGCTCATTTGCATGGGTTTAACGGCTGCAAAAGATTCCTTTTCAGAATTTGCCCTTTCAACTTGCAACGGGTTGACAGTAGGAAGCAACGCAACTTCCTGTCTGTGGAAGTGCAAAACCCTGAAAAAAATGATAAAATGCATGGATTGCATTTCTTTTCTTTTTGTATATCATATAAAGACTGCCTGACTATATTGTGAGATATGACTATTAATTTGAAGGCATTCTATGGTTTTTACAGTGAAGAATTTGCCACCAAATCCATGTGACATAAACGTGGTATCATTCCAGGAGTCTAGAATCCCTATGGTATCCTCCACTTGCTTCCACAATGACCACCCTTCTCTTTCAATTCCATTCCTCTTTTCTGTACATATACCTTTAATTGAAACCAACAGACACTAAGGGGACCGACCCAAGGCACAGGCTCCTTAATAGCAACACCTGCGTACTTAAATATTTCCAGAGGCCTCTCGACATGCGTTGGGGATGCCGTCCTCACTCATCTTCATTTGGACCACTTAGAAACGTGGCCGGTCACCTTGCCAGTTTGCCATCATCTCTGCCTTACATACTTCCAACATCCCATGACTGGGGGGTGCACTCAGGTGCATGTGTTTCTAAAGAAGAGTGCGTATTATTTTAGTATTCCTTTTAGTTTTCCTGAATCTCAATGCGCATATTTCATGCTAAGTGCTTGTGCTATTTGTACGCACTGTTTGTACACACAGCTATGTGTTTGCATGGTAATTCGATGTTGTGGAGGAAAAAAACGTGTCACTAACCTGAATGTCTCTTCATGTTTGAATCATTTAAACCAAGACAGGGGCCTTGAGGGCTAACAGCCACAGGCGTCGCCTGAACATTTAATATTCAATCACAGCTAATTTATGTCAGCCCAGATCCTTGACTTCTATAAGGAAAGGGACGATATTGCTGATAGGACGATATTGACGATAGTAAAAAAGTACAAATATTTAACCAATGAATGAGGACTCTTAAAAGCATTCTCAGGCCACTGCCGCTGCCTCAGTTATAAGCCAAGATCACCCACTCGATGAACCGTGCAGAATAGCGTTCACACAGAATCCTCCCTATTGATGTGGCATACCTTGTTATGTTCGAAAAAGGAAACCTATGGCGACAAGACACCCAGAATGGGATGCCTAAAGGCAATTTAGAGTCTAATCAGTGCAACCTGCATTTCTTCTGTGCTTACAGGACACAACACGCACCCAGAGTAAACCCGAGGAATGACAAGGGAGGACGTGCAAGTGCTGTACAGACAGATGTCCGAAACGAAACTCAACTGGTTGATGCGGGAGGTTTTTCTTTACGTGCCCAGTAAAGTAAGGTCAAGTCAGACATCATTTTGAGTGAATAACACACTTTTAGATCAAAAGAGACAAACACATGTAGCTGTTTTGTTCAAAGGTCAAATATTATCTCTGTTCTATGGTACGGCAGAAATAACTATGTTTTGATGGAAGTCCAATGGAGTTGGAGGCAAAAACGCGCCTCTGTTCTCCGGCCACTCAAATTGTAAGGAGCTACAAAACACTCCAAATACACCCTTTGATGTTCAGGGCTACCATTAAAACCATGGGCAACAAAGCAGGATATTGTAGTTGTTTAATCTCCTAGATTTCCATTTCCTCTCTATCAAAATCGTCCTCGTTTCAAGGTGTAAATGTAGTTTTACATTGTCGTGGTATGCCTTTACATGTTGTGTATTTTCTGAGATCGATTGCTGCTTTCTTGCCTGGGGTTAGGGTCGGGCTTGGGATGAGGGTTACGGTCTCTCATAAAAGTGATTCTGAACGTCCATCAGACTAACCTGGTTGAAATAAATTGAAACAATCGATGCACTTTTCTTCAACCATCTAAAAAACCCAAGAGAGAACAGCAATGACACGGTGATGGAGAGACAAATCAATTAGTGGGAACGTTGTATGTTCGCTGGCCGAAACACAGAGCAACAAGTCATGTGGGCAGTGTTTCAATCGGTCCTGATTCACCATGAAGAGAACAATTTCTGCATCTTTGCCAGGCTCAGGAGGCCGTCAACCGTCCCAGTCAACAAACACACTTCAGCGTCTGTGTGTGTGTGTGTGTGTGTGCGGGGGGGGGGGGGATTTGTGGCATTTATTGTTTTCTACAAAACGGCACAGCCAGAGTAAAACTGCAGAGAGAAAATTAAAATTACCCAGACGGGTCCACCCAAGACAGCCAACCCACCCATTTGCGAGGGGTGCCTCTTTCACGGGTGTTGATAATCGTGCGAGGGGGGCGACGGGGGGGGGGAGCGTCGCGCAGGAAATGCACACTTACTCATCCACGTAATGAGGACGGGGAGTTGTGCCCACCCCCACCCCAGTGCCTGCCTACCTGCCTGTGACTTATTGATTTGATAGAGCGTGGCCGCGACTCGATTGGCTGATTGTTATCCTCATCCGCTGGCTTTGGCTGCTCCCTGTTGAGGCCCGGTCGGACTGAAATGGGATTTTAACCAAAACAGTTTGTTCACAACGACCAACCCTTCCCCTTTCTCTTCTTTTCTTCCCTTCCTCTCGCCTCTCCCTCTGGGCGCTCCCTCAGTGCGGGACTCTAATGGGATTCTCTCAGTCAGCAGTAGACTTCAGACCAGGAAAGAAGTCGGCACAACAGAACCGTGGGAAAAAGGTGCCCCCTCCGCCATTAATTCATGTTCATCAGTAAACTTGGTGTGAAGTGCTTTCGCGGCCTTACAGGAAGTGAGGAAACGTAACCAGACAAGAACGTTGGAGGTCACAAGATTCTGTTTCTTTTCATCTGCTTCTTGTTTTTTTTGAATGCATCTTTTTTGCTCGAAAAGTTCACTTTCGCCTTGAGCCTAGTGATTTCCCTCTCTCTCTCTCTCTCTCTCTCTCTCTCTCTCTCTCTCTCCCTCTCTCCATCTCTTTCTCTCTCTCTCCTCTCTAAAGGTTTAGGCGTGGGCTTTTAATGTGATTAAGCGCACATACAACACCTAATCGGAGCTATTACAGAAGACAGGTAAACAATTAATCCTTATTATAGATTTATTTCAATCCGCTGTCTGTGGCCTTGCCAGGGTTGGCCTGTGGTTGAAAAAATAAAAAAGGGAGAATTAGAAATAAGCGTCGGCTCCCACAGGTGTTGTTCAAAATTAAGGACCATATGGTTACGATTAGCAAAGTAGAAAGGTCCGCAAGGTTAATGAAAACACGGGGAGGTTCCTAATAACGGATGAAGGGAATAAGGGTGATAATTGGCATCAAAATTGACAAATTCAGTGGCTGATATTTCCAATAAAATGGAATTGATGGAACATTGTGTCTGTTGGAGAGAGAGGGAAGTATATTTTGCGCATGAGTTTGGGTTGCAGGTTGCATTTGATGCTTGTACAAGTCTGTGTGCCTTTTTCCCCACCATTGCACCATCCTGGGCGGTTTGGATTTTGAGTGTTAGGGTTAGGGCGCTGTCTAACTTTTTGCATCATTTCACTTCAAACCAAATCCCATTTTCATGTTCATCCTTTCCCATTCACAGCCCTGGTTTTTATATCACCAAAAGAAACAGCGTGGGCTGATAAAACCCACTTTTGCTCTCCAATGCGGGATGGATTGTGTTTTAAGCGGTTACCTCAATGCGTCTCTCAATGTGAACGACAACCCCAAGCTGCACTGAAGCCTCCCCCCACATTCAAGTACATATGACCTTTACATAATGCACTGGTCTTTTTTTTTCTCCTTCACTGTAGGACCAAACATCTGCACCTGCGTCTTGATGGCGTGCACAAATGCACGGGTGGCGTGGCCAGGCTTTCAGGCGTGCATGCGTTTACCTCGGCAAATGCACACCGCGAACACTAATCTGCGTGTTTGTCCAGTGTGCGTGTTTGTGCAGTGTGTTCATTCGTCAGTGCTCGCTGTGCTCATTCAGTGCCGCTGAGTCTCAATGCTTCACTCGGCTTTTGTTTAATTTGAAACCTTTTGCACATTGCGGATAAATACACTGAAACAGTGTTGGTACGTCTTTATATTGCACCGGTGAGGAGAGAGTCATTTTTATAGCAGCAATCATTGTGTGACATGCCATCTGTCGGAATCTCTGAGCACCTTTACAACGTGTAGCATTTTCTTTTTCCTTTCAAGAAGCCTGGGGAGTTGTCTCATTATCAGTTTCACGGATGTGGAATGTTGATGTTGATCTTGGTACAGCACCATAGGCAGTGGTTTTCTAAAGCTTGGCGAGACTACGACTGGCCCGTCTGGGGTCGACACATAATTCAGGGCAACCCCCCCCCCCCCACACCCCCACCCCCACCCCCCAAATCTCCCTCTATCGGCCCTTCAATACCTACTAGTAGTGTAATTTGTTTTGGAGGCCTTTTAGGTGCTGTGGGTGAGAAGGGAGGATTGGGTTGTTTTGAACTTTAAAAGCATGTTCTTCTATTGACCCTTTGCTGGAAGTGGACTAGGAAGTGGACTACTACCTAGAATGATACAGAAATAGTTTGAATTCAAATGTTTGAGACGACAAAGCAACTGAACTTTGAAAATGTTAACATGTGTAACTTGTGGGTAACCCTGATGAACTAAAAAAAAAGAATAAAATAAATCACTGAAATGTGATCATGATGATTAAAGTCTTGAATCTTATGAAAGAAAGTTTTTGGGACATGAACTAATTCACAATTTAAAATTTTGAAATAGGGTTGACAGTCAAAATAAATCATAATCTCAGTTATCGCTGAATGAAAATGATGTGACTTGCAGATGGTCTGTAAGATTCCGGTGACAAAGCAACCAACTTGCTGCTGTTTTCCGTAAAGCATCAGCTTCATTCCGGGGAAAGCGTGAACCCACTCTTGATTGTGAGACCGACGAATACCGGTTGAATGTCTTAACCTCACCATATTAACCTCAGCTTGAGCGCCCAAGAAAATAAGCTACAGATACTTTCAGAAAGGTTTCAAGTGAATATTAATAAGCACCCATGAAGAAAGTTAACAGTTTGCGACACATCAGTAAGAAGTGTTTCAACCTGTTGCATCATATAACCCTCACCTTGTATGTGTGTGTGTGTGTGTGTGTGTGTGTGTGTGTGTGTTTGTGTGTTTGTGTGTATCTTTTAGTGTGCTTTACAGTAGTGTGCTGGCATTCATGTGGAATTAAGCCCGATCCGACCTATGTTTTGGCTTCGTATAAGTGCACACACTGCACATTTTTTGAGATGTTTGCCCCACTGGACTGCTCTAAGCACAGCGAGAGGCTGCAGCAGGGAGGTAAGTTTCTCAATCGTGAGGTGTTCAGCGAGGTCGTGTTACAGTGTGAACAGTGATGGGAACGATGGGAGCCAACATTGATTGAGGTTGAAATATCGACGACCCTATTTCTTAACTGGGAGCCGTAACGTATATAACTGGATAAACATCGTTTGATGGTAAAATAATGTTCATCAAATGAACATTGAGCCCATAACTAAAAAATACATTACAAATTTCTCACATGGGACGTCAGGACAGAAACAAGCCTCCCCCAAATAACTTGGCCACGACACCGCCACCCCCCACCACCTTCCCTCTGGGTTATTTAATGAAATGCAATGTAATAAATCCCACCCTTCGTGGAAGATGTGCACTTAAACGTCCTCGCTGAAAAACGCAAGGCCCTTCCATTTGTGCTGGAACTCCATTCCGCTAGAAAGATAAATTGTCGAGAGGAAAGAGAAAAGTGGAGAGGGAGCACAGGGAGGAGGAGGAGGAGGAGTGAGGGGATGAATGGGGAGGCCATTTTGTACCGTAGACGGAGATGACAGAGCGAAGCGGTCCCAGAGATGTTGCATTAGCCGAGCCGGACAGAGAGAGAGAGCGAGAGAGAGAGAGGCACCTCAATATCATCGGACACACACACACACGCATAGTGGGGTTCGTCACCTCCTCCGTCGACCTCCCTTTCCTTTTCCGCTTGTCATCTCTACGTCTCTTCCACTTCCTCCCGCGCGTTGTTTCCCGTTGTTGAGCCGCTCCAGCACCCTCACCTTGACCCATTTTCTTTCTCCTTCTTCTTCTTCTTCTCAAAACCCTTGTCTCCCTGGAGTTTTCTGTGCTCTATCTTCATCCTTTCTTCTCGCCCTAGCCCCACCACCCTCTCTCCACTTATTCAATCTCTATTCTTTCTTCCACCCGCCGTCCCTCCCCTTTTGTCCATCCGCAGATCTCGAGCCGCATCTGTGCGACTCCCCTCCGTTTGTTTGACTTCGATCCCCACAGTTCTCGTCACGTTCCCTGGGGCGTGCACTGGCACCTGTAAGCATCTCCCTGGCTCCTTCTATCGATTAAATGGGGGCACCAAAAGTCGCTTGTTAGATTCCCTTTTTGACTTTTCAAGCTTTCGGCAGACCGCCTTGTCAGGGGCTGCTGCTGTAATCGAATCACTTATCCAAACTTACTGGACAACTAAATCCCTTCCCTTACTCCCACACACTTGGGCTTGGTCACATTTGTTGTTTCAATACCACTTTCGTGATCACGCCGCAACGCATTAACCGTCAGGTCTGGATCACCTGAGAGCCAATCGGCCACATCCTGAGGTGGACTGGTTTGCATTGAGATCAGATTGTGAGCCAGACCCATGCCCTCCAACCCCAATGATTCCGGCCCAAACACAACTCACACTTGGCGAGTCACCCGAGCGGTGCACAGACACGGGTTGGGGGAGGTGGGTGTGCTGGTGCTGGCGCAGATGCTCATGTAGAATCGCACAAATAGTTGGTCAAAGGAAGCTTTCCACATTCGGGACAGAGAACTGAGATTGCACTCAGCATTGTTATGCACGACTTTAGTGCTCGCCTGCACAGCACTGTACACTAAAAATCATTTTAAGACATAAAATAACAAAACGGAATCTGAACGACCATGAACATGGGATCGGAACACAGATCCAGCTGTCATTCAATTGTCAAGTCAGGATGCTTGGTCTGTGATCTGATCTGGTCCATTCGATCACATAAATTACATGTGCAACCTAGACCTAGGTCTTATGAATCACAATAACGGTCATAACAGTGTAAACAAATAGTATTACATGTAAAATCAAAAACAATAGGAAACTGTATCAATGACTTCAAATAAGAACAAAACACTCCTGAAAGCCCTAAGGTCTTTTTTTCTCTCCAAATAACAGCTCTGCATACATATAAATACATTTGCAAAACAAGATGTCATGTCAAATTCAAATCAAAAACGTTGTGGCTACAGTTCAAATAACAGTTACAACGTTTTTTGTATTAATTTTGTGTTTCTGGACCATCGTAGTGGATAACGTAGTTGTAGATATTTTTGGATATACCTCTGGTGGAGTTGGACTTGGACTAGATATAGGAATAAATATGGTTCTCCTGTGAACTTTGGATTTGCTGGGTGGCGGTATAACTGTCTAGCTGGTGCACTACAAGGTCTTTTTAGATTAATTGTTCAAATTGGAGTAATTGTATATCATACTTTTTATATCTAACAGAAGGTTAGGGTGGGGTGTGAGTAACATTTAATTAGCTGATTATCTGATACGTTATGAATTGTTGTTGTATGCATGTAAGTATATGTATGCCATTTCATCTAGGACAGAGTCTGTAAGTGGAGTTCAAGTCCTCAACTTGCAATGCAACTCTTTATTCATTCTTAAATCATCAACAACTGCTGCAATAACTCTGTCCTGTGGATGACAAGAGCACCGTTTTTGTTAGACAGAACCGCCACCAATCCCCCGCTTTGGAGAGCTATCTTATCATGTTTTGGTCTATAAACAACTAATCGCTACTCCAAGAGGGGGAGAATCATCGCAGGTAAAACAAATAAACATAGAACCAAACAACAACATGTACATGGTAAAACATAAACATCAGACGACAACATGTATCAGAAAGACACGGAATGTGGCCACTTCCTGTCATAGTCATGGCAGTAAATGAGGGAGAAAAGGAGAGGGATGTAACCAGGAGGGTGTTGGGGGTGTGTTCAAAGCAGGTCTTTATATCAACATAGTTATATCGATCCAATGATATTATACTGTATATAGATTGTCAAGATATTGATGGAAAGCGGATTCCTGCATCAGTTCCCTACAGAGTAGAGGTAGACGCTATTATTTTCCAGGACACGGATTTGATGTAATAATATAAATAATAAATATAGCTGCAGGCAACAATACAAAGGGTCCAGTTCACTCGTTTTAGGTACCTATTTCAGTTTTCCGGGTTCTGTAAAACGCAGCACAAGTTACAAAAGTCATAAACACTGTGGACATACGTCTGGAATAATCAATGTGTACTTATGTCACTGCATGTTGCTCTTCTGGCATTCAGTTTTAATATTCCTTAAGAACGGTGATGCATGACATATGACGTTGCATGACATTTGGATGTATCCGTAAAATAAACGAAAGAGTGGAAAGGAATATAAAAGAAAGCAGAAAGGCATATGAAGCAGCTAGGCTCTGTGCACAAAGGTGAATTACCTTACTTCACCCACAGCGTTGTACTCGCAAGTGGCTGGAGGAAGATGTTTTCTGAGAGATGAAGCTTGAACTTATATAACTTCGGATGATGATGTCACAGACTGGCCCGTTCCTGAAACTAATGAAGTTACAAAAGTTTTTCCCTAATTTGTGCTCCAAATATAAATCGATATTGATCAAACTTGAACGACAAGACGTCCTGGTTCTAACGAGACCTCAACCATGTCTGTGCGTTCTGCCCTTGACATTTTTGAGATACTTTTAGAACAAGATAAAAAAATAGCAGAGCAGAGAGCTACAAGGATGAGGTTTACTCCAATCAGGGCTCCAGTAAAGGGTAGCCTTTAGGCCAGTTGATGTTCGTCTTTGACATCAACATTGATTCCCTCATTATTTCCTTAGATAAGCATATCATATCGATCATGGATCAGTTGGTCAAAACTATGAATAACATATCTAATAAGCGTCACCTTTTGACAACAACCTCATGAATAGTGATGAAATGGTGTCTCTTTTGGGAGGTTCGACTGTTCACGAGTGATGCAGTAAATTGAGTCGCTCAATTTTACGAATCTCCGTTCATTCGATTCAGTCGGTGTCACGATTCATAACAGTCAGTTTGGCTCTGAGTTGTTTCT
The DNA here is from genome assembly GCF_960531495.2 of Zeus faber. Classification (NCBI taxonomy): domain Eukaryota; kingdom Metazoa; phylum Chordata; class Actinopteri; order Zeiformes; family Zeidae; genus Zeus; species Zeus faber. Next base: position 6,155,275 of record NC_137206.1, on the reverse strand, counting down.
CACAATAATAGTTTAATTCTGTCAAAATTATGTATTCAGGAAGAATGCAAAGTAAATCAGTCACATTATGCCAAATGCTATCCCCCATTTTTGACATGAATATAATCTTCAGTAATATTTTCTGTTTGTAAGGAGGCTAGAAGATTCAATGCAGGGCTTGATGCACACGCGTGACTCACGGATCTCATCTCTCTCATTTTTTGATCGATCCTAGGATTAAAATCACCTAACAATTTTATAACTGTGTCGTAAATGAGCCAGTTGATGTCTTTTAATCAGCGCCATACAAAACCTAACGTTTCTTGCACAGTTACACAAAGGTCACAGTGACTTCATGAAATGATCCTCCCCATGTATACAGCAGCTCCCCAGTACTGTGACCTTGTGTCTCCTCTCCCTTTTTCTCTTGGAAAAACTCTGATTCAGTCTCTCCTCTCCTCCAAAGGCGAATCTAGAGACTGAGGGGGCCGCCGGCAGAAATAACGATCTAACATTTTATTCCCTATGTATATAAATGCATACATATTGTATAAAAAAGACGGACAGATAAAGCCTCTTCATTTTGATTTGGTTTGCGTAGCGATCACTTCAAAACAAAACTGTGCCAGCCACAGCAGACGGGTAGACTAGAATGGAATGGGGCCAATGGGGGTTTGTGGGTTGAGGTCCTGAAACAGTAATTTTGCCTTGCCTCGCCTTCGCGTATGGGCAGGCAAGGCTGCTCCCATATCTCTGCCGCCGGTGTGTGCATCCACCTACAGAGGGCTTTTATCGTCAACGACTCACAAATCTTGGTCAAGAACCGGTTTGGGTGTCAGCGCCCTGCATGCATCACTTGTGTCTCAGGGCTCTCAGCTCTTTTCATTCACTATTAAAGACTCAGGGAATGCCTGTGTGCTTGTTTGTAGTTACAAAGTCTTGAACAAACTACTCCTTTGCCGGAGTGACTCCAGACTTCTAAGTCATTAAAAAAAAAATGTTAGTGTAGCTCGGAACGAGCCTTGCCTCACTGCTCATGAGACTGAGCTGGAAACATTTTGTTAAGTCACAGCGAGGGTCATTCTGACGCTGCCGGAAGTCCTGATGCTAATTAAATAAGACCAGAGAAGTCCTTATTTGCCTATCAGGGAGGCCGACCTGCAGTGGGATCAGGCTAGCCCCTGACAGGGCTAACCAGGGCTAATGCTATTGGTGTGGCGCTGATCAAAGGTGGCAAGCGGAGTCTCCTCGGCACAACCCAGCACAGAGCGCCTTGCAGGTGGTCGTGGGGAAACACAAGAGGTCCAGCGTCGCGCAGTTGGACCATGGCTTCAGCTCCACTGATCTAATGAGGTCCCATCAGGATTTTCTGAGAAATAAGAGGACACGAATGCGCTTCACTACAAAGCCGGAAGAACTGTAAATCAGAGCGTGTGAGAGATAACGGAAATAAAGTTTAATTGTCAAGAAACCTCAAAACACCCTTTACTTAAAAGGTTCATTCAAAGATTAAAAGATCCATTCAATTTTCCAACACTCTTTTTTTGGAATCAATTGGTATACAGTAACATGATCGCCTCTGAGTTGTGAATGGAATTCTCACAAAAATCAATGGACTCTTTTAGCGGACTGACTCCTGGGTCATTTTAAAGAGTGTTTGCTATGAACAAATAGTTTGCGAGTCTCATCACTATAACATGCGGAGGGGTGGGGCACCTACCTACATCCACCTTTTAGTGTGAACAAGTGATACAAGACAGCTATACACAATTATTTTTCCTCAAACTACAAATTGAGATACCAACAGATGTGCTAACTTAGTTTGACTTGAATTTTCGAGACTGTAACTTCACAAGATGCTGCTGAATAGCTGTTTACAAAGATTACCACCTCACCGTCCGCAGTGAGTTGCAAATAATAATTACGTTAATGTCTACACCAAATCATTAATTAAGCAGCAGAGTAGCCTTTGTGTTTGCTGCACTGCATTTACTTCATTTTTTACTTCATTTATTTTTTGCAATTCGGAGCAGTTGTTAAACTCCGTTGTTGAGTGAAGCTGCGATTTAATGCAGCATAAACATGCAGGAAAAGCTTTTAACTCCTTGTTAACTAGCATAGCCTCCTTCCAAGGCGAGGGCAATAGAAATTTGCAGAGCTCTATTTGATTGCTACCAGAAACATACCTGGGAGAAAGATAATGTGAGAGAGAGGGAGAGAAACAATATGAGACTGAAAAAAACAAAAACAATTTGCAATTTACTTTGCAACCAGAGCAAATAAATGTGCAGCAATTCTCAGCAATCCCTTGGTCCTTTTCATAGCCTTCTGTAAAAGGAAACATAGAACACTGTATTATTTCCTCCAAGTCACCAGGGTGGGTGGGGGGTTTGAGCCACACTTCCTTCCACGTGAAATTAGTTTAGTATCTATTTCATTGTCTTCGCTAAATCAGTTAATCAGCTGTTACCATTGTATACTGCGGTTTCACAGTGGCAGAACACCTACAGACACTATCCTACAGGTATTTTGGTGAATGAGCGCTCTACCAATATACCAAACAGTTCTACACCGGCACTGGCTCTAACGTTGTCAGTCCACGTCATTTATGAAGCTAATTTCCAACAGATAACTGTGAGATTTACTTTTGAATTATCTTTATTCATTTTTGCATTGTTTGAGTTTGGGCGTCTGGGCCCCACTGCTCATCACTCCCGGTTGAGGGAGTTGGAGTGATGGGCTCCAATCCCCCCATTGGGTAGGAGAGCTCAACGGGTGGCTGCAGGGGAGGTGGAGGGGGCAAAGAAACACTGCAGGCAAAGCAGGAAGCAAAGCAGGTGGGGCGAGAGGAATTGACTGCTTTAATATGCCAGCCCATCAGGGCGTAGCAGCATGTGGTGCCGTCAAGTTGTATGACAGAACTAGCTCCGCAAGCTACGCCTAAATTATAAAATATGTATTTTATTTTTATTTTTTTACCATGTGATCATGCAGGACGCAATAACTGACAAGTTTGGACAGTCTAAATCAGGCTGTTTTCTCTTGACTGTGATCCGATGATGTGGGCCACGTATTGTTATCGGATTTCATAGCTGCCTGGACAGCAATCAGCGCCATCATGATTTTGCCATTAATTATTCAAAATATTTTGGGGCAATATGAACACAGATCAAGCCACTCAGATCGCATTCTCGTCTTCGCCGACAGCATCCAATCACAAAGGTTGCATCAAAATGACAAGTGTAACCAAGACGAAGGACCAATCGTCGTACAGACACAATACATTAAGGCAGGCCTTCCATTTTAAAGGCAAAACAAAAAATATGGTTTCAACAGAATATTTTCAGCGAGTACGGTGGGGGAAACTCTTTTTGGGGGCTGCAGCAGCGATGTCATGCACACCCTTTGGCTTTAACCAAGCCCCAGGGAGAAGCAAATCAGAAGAGCTCAGTGACCCATGAAAGGAGGAGGAGGAGCAGGAGGTCTGAGAATAGTACCGGCATTTGTGTGAACAATGATTGCAGTTTGTATTGCATATATGTGTGTGTGTGTATGTGTGTTCTAATGCATGGGTGTGTATAAAAAAACACACACTGTCGCATCTTTCTGTAGGACCTCTTCAGGACCTTCGGACCCATCGGTTACCTGGACCACACAGCCAAAGGGTGGAGTAGAAAGGGGGTTCTTGCCGGAGCAGCGGCCCCGGTTCACGGCCGGGTTAATTGTGGGAAACGAACTGCCGGCGGCTCCCCGGACTGTTTATTTGCGGATCAAATTACCCCTCAGGAGCTGGATGGAAGCGGAGGAGGAGGCTCGGCCGGCTTATTTGAGAAAAGAGAATTAAGGTGATTCACGGGAAGCGGTGTCGGGCAATTTGTCACCGCGGCACTGATGCCGGTTTGTGTGTGTGTGTGCGTGTGTGTGCGTGTGTGTGCGTGTGTGTGCGTGTGTGTGCGTGTGTGTGTGTGTGTGTGTGTGTGTGTGTGCAGACGGGTGTGGTGAAAATGCATCGAATTCCACTCTACCTAGACTCTTTCTACCTCCTTCTACTATACCAGTAGAAGGAGGTACTCCTCAGCTCCCACTGCCGGGAGCTGAGGAGCAAATCCACTCAGATATTAACGAAAATTGTGGGTTCCCTCAACGCTTCCCTAATATGTGACTAGATGAAGCATCTACTGAAGTCATTGAACAGATTATTCAATACATTTCCCTACTCAGTCATTTTTAGTCATTTTACTCAGACCTTCATTGTCTGGAAGTGTAGAATCAGATCTTCCAAACAAGGTATCACTTGTGGGAATCAAGAAAATATTTTGGAAACAAAGACTTATAAAAGATGAAGGTGTTGCAGACAGAAGTTCTGAGAAATCAGGCTTGCAAGATTGAGAAGCAATAATAATAAATCATTTATGAAAATATTGGAAAATGCATAACTCAAGTTAATCCTTCAATTTAGAGGTAAATTATTATTTTTTCATTCTAAGTTCATGCTCACTATACTAGCATGCCTATATTATTCTGAAACTTGTAAAACATTCCCATTTCCTGGCTTTATTATTTTATAACAATGATAGTTTAAGAAAGTGGCCCATTTCTGATTGCTCACACCATCATCACCATCACCACTCAGACCTATTCAGCCACCTATCCCAGAATACAAATGGCTAGGAGGACCAACAATGGTCCTTGGAGTACCAACAAACCTTAGGGGAGGTGGGAGGTGATGTGGCCACCTGAAACATTTCCGGCTGAAGGGGACAATCTTTTCATTGTTCTTGTGCATATAGAGAAGCTTGAACATTGACATTCTGAATGTTTGTTTAAAAAAAAGATCTATTTAAAGAAAAACATGTACAGCTACAGTACAGTGCGACAATAGGCACGACGTAAAAATGTTTGTCTACAAGGTAGCGTACATATACACATTGTGTGTGGAGGACACAAACAAAGTAGTTGTTCTTTCTTATAGTGTACGTGTGTTTAGCTGTTCTTCTTTCTGCTTGTGGTGCCAGGCATCTAATGTCTTTGGCATAATCACACAACTCTTATCTAGTGGCGGAGTGTGGATCCTTGTTTTGCAAACACATATTGTGTGTGGAGTACACAAACAAAAGATTTTTACTCATGTCATCAACTTCTTCTGTTGCAACAACAACGGCGGGATCGTCAGTCTAATCCAGTGGTTCCTGAAAATATTCCTGTAGCAGTTCCACCTGCCGCACGCCACCCGAGTGGTGTAGTCAGGGCCCTCCGACACAGAGATACAGGCGATGGAGTTGAAACACACCCCTTTATTGTAGGGAGTGGGCAATGTGGAACAAGCCCGGAGCAGATGGAAAATATGTCATGACGAGGGTTCCTCTCCTGTGTGTGTGTGGGGATAAGGGTTTTACCTGTTGCTCATTGATTACTCTCACAAGCCACAGGCATACAGCCACCCTGATCCTGGGCCCAATTACCTAGACCCAAGAAAGGTGTGGCTGCTTAGACCACACAACCCCCACACCACAGTTTCATTTCATGATCATATACAGGTACAGAGCCACTCTTTGAGATGTTATCTAAGGCCGGGATAATGTCAACATTCAGAATCGCCATCGTCCTTCACCGTCACCATCCTCAATGAAGATGCAGTCTAGCGTGTGTCACTTGGATCTATCGCACTGGTCAGATTAAGTTCCGTAATAGGATTGAAGCTTCTGCCAACCTCTTCTCATAAACCATGACAACATGGAGAAGATATGTTTTCACAGAGAAGTGAAACGTCTTGCTTCTGGTCTTCCATTTTATCCATTTGTTTACAGAAGTGACGTCACAACGGCACAACTTATTTCTTTTACTTTACCACCAGAGAAGAAGACTTCACCCCCCCCCCCTCAAAAAAAAAAGAAGGAGAAGAAGAAGAATCCCTGGCTAGATACAATTTATAATGTTATTTTATCGAAACGGTTAAGCATTCTGACTTGCATTGATCTTGGTGTGCATGTTTGCATCAAGATAGCTGTTTTGCAAGTTCAACAATTTGGTGAGTGACCTTTTTTCCATAAAAAACTGCTGGTGGATTAAGAAGCCTCGACTTATTAATATTTATGTCATATTTAGAAATCAAACTCTGTTTAGAAAATAAGTTGAGAGATCGAAAGCAACTTAAATCTGCTGTAATCAATTCTAAGTCAATAAGTCAATATTGCAGATATTGACTTAGCAGGTGTACGGTGTCAATAAACACAAATACATTGTTGTATAATGTATAAATGTATGAAAACCTTTTGTTTCAAGTAATTTTCACCAGCAATTTGTTTAATGAGTAAACGGCACTTCTACTTGTGCAGTGTCACCTGGGTCATTTCTTTGTTTCACATTGTTCATGCTGGATACTGTATGTAGGTGTTCAAAGCACCAAAGAACTCCATTCTGTCTCTTTTACTCTCTCTCTCTCTCTCTCTCTCTCTTTCTCTGTCGTCCGGGTGACGTTTCTACATCCACTGGGTTCAAAGTGGAGGTTGAGCGGCTTTGAAAGGGGGGCGAGGCGGGGTGGCTCGCACCATGCCGCATCCAAAACACTTTTCTATTTTTTTTTTTCAGCGTTTGATGACCGAACGGCGGAAATCCCAAACACCAGCCAACCAACCAGCCTCCCGCAAACCCACCTTCCCATCACCGCTCCCTCCCTTTCTCCCTCCCTCCCTCATTTTGAACAATGCCCCTCTATTCTATTTACATTGTTCCCCGCTGCTGTTTTCCTCCCTCCCTCCATCTCTCCTCTGCACATCTGTTTTTCACGCTCACCCCACTGCACGTCAAATCTGTCCAGAGGGAGAGAGAGAGGGAGAGAGAGAGAGAGAGAAACAATATCAGAAGAAGGGGGAGGGAGAGAATAAGAGACTGTCATGTACGTGCTCCTCGCAGCACGATGCCTCCCTGCTCATTATATGCCGGTGACATCATTACAAAAGCAATCACCGGGCCGCGGTAAACGCGGGCTAATTAAAAAGACAAAAAGTTTGAGCTTACGCGCACGCATCCACGCACGCACGCACGCACACACACACACACACACACATGCAGAGCAAATAAACAACACAGAAGCCGACAAAACACATTTACCCTCGACCAAACGGCTTCCTTTAATGGTTTGCATCCTAAAAATGTCTAAAATAAATAAATAAATAAATATATATATATATATATATATATATATATATATATATATATAATAAGAAATAATAAGAACATCGGCCAGTTCACCTTTCTGACACAACAAAGTATAGTATCTCGTTTTGTAAAACGATTTACAACCGAAAGGATTCATCCAGAACCATCATTTGTGTGCGATAAATTCACACTTCTACTTACATGTGTGTGTGTGTGTGTGTGTGTGTGTGTGTGTGTGTGTGTTGGTGTTTTCATTAGTGAAGAGAGTAATAATTAAGCATTTGGGTGCAGGGTGTGTGTGTGTGTGTGGGGGGGGGGGGTTATTTGTCATAAAGCCTTGAGTCTTTCGACCTTTACTGGCACGATGCCTCCGTTGTCTTTGGGCGCAAGGGGAATTAAAGGATCACTCAGAGAAGAGCCTGCCTCCTTTAATCAATGGAAAGGTGTCTGTGTGTGTTGGGGAATAGAGGGTGGGGGGTGGGGTCCTCTAAGGGGGACGAGGTTGGAGATATGAGTTGTGGGAACTGCCTTTCCACCTATGCCAGCTCCCCCCCGAAGCGGGGTTTTTTTTTCCCTTTGCTTTAAAGGCCACGTCTTAATCAAGAGACTGGGAAGACAGTTGTTGGTGGAGAATTTACCCTTCGGTGTCTTATTCACATTCCTTATTCCGCAATCTCGCGCCCCCTTTTGGTGTTGACGACGGCTGGACGGCAAAAACTGTTCGTGGGTGAAGGTTGGAACACTAGTAGGAGCAGGTTTCCATGAAACATCTGTGTGGTGTGGTGGAGTGCGGTGTGGTGGGGTGTGGTGGGGTGTGGTGTGGTGTGGTGTGGTGTGGTGTGGCGTGGTGGGGTGTGGCGTGGCGTGGTGTGGCGTGGCGGGGTGTGGTGTGGCGTGGCGGGGTGTGGTGTGGTGTGGTGGATCTAGGTGAGTGGGTTAGGGTGGCTGCATACCGGTTGCTCATTGGTTGGGCTTAGGAGCAGCAGGTTAAAACCCCCATCCCCACACACACTCAAGAGAGGAGCCTGCGTCATGACGTGTTCCATCTGCTCCTGGCTTGTTCCACCTAGCCTCCTCTCTACAATGAACTGATGTCTACAACCCATCGTCCTCTGTGTCTCTGTGCCTGTGGGCCCTGAAAACGTCACTTGGATGGCGCGTGGTGGGAGACACTGCCACAGTCTGCTTCAGCTACTTTTCCACCAAGGTAACTAGAAATTAAATGAGGAACTGTTTGGACCCTGAACCTTCTCAAATGCCAACCTTAGCAGACCCAACTTAGGTTTGATACATCATTTTGTCGTCGGCCCATTGGCCGCTGTATTTCGGGTTCAACGTTATCGCAGTAGCTCAAACCCTGCTCCATTGGTGCCCGTTCCCTTGAAAAGTTCTGATCTCTTGCAGGGACTATTTCCTGGGACTATAAACTATCCCGGTGGATCCAATCTCAGAACCAAGTACCTCCTGAGGAAAAAATTTAAATTTCCTATGTACCGGCAGCTATATTCCTGGAATGGTTCGTGCAGTGGAGAAGCCCCATTATGTTTTGATATTTATAAGTATTTCTGTCGAGGGTTGGTGTTGTATTACACCAAAATCATTACTTGTGTTGCATAGTACTGTCTACATTATGAGAAAGAGGATAGTGTTACTCAATAACCGAGCCATCCCCTCACGACCCAATACGTAAAAAAGTAAGGAATTGGAATTGCATGATATTATTTTAATGAAACTGTAATATTAACGAAAAAAAATTGGTCTGTATATGTATGTGTGTGTGTCTGTGTATATATGTGTATATATATATAAATATATATATATACATATATATATATATATATATATTTATATACAGAATGTGTGTACATTTATGTGCGTATGTGTATATAAATTTATATATATAGATATATATATATATCTATATATACAGTATGTGTGTGTATATATATGTGTGTGTGTGTGTGTATGTATATATATATATATACACTATATATATATATATATATATATATATATATATATATATAAGAAAAAAAAGATAGTAGTAGAGATACATATAAGGTGATATAGAATATGTATCTTACATACAAAATGATCCTATAAAATAACATGTTGCTCAGATTTGCCATCGTGGGTGCAGCAAAACCTTTGCAGACGATGACATTGACCATAAATACTCAATTTACAGTCATAATTATTACAGGCGGCTCTCTGTCACGAACAATGCATATTTATAGCCCTCCATAATTTATTTACACGCTGCTATTGCTAAGACAATTCGTCGGGGCTCGGGTGGAGGTGTAATTGCATCCTAAATCAGTTTAAAGAAACGAGAAATATGCCCTTGATTATGGATTTGCACGGACACAAGATGTGAAACGGTTCGGTCTTCTTTGCGTCTGAAAAATGTTAAATCCTATATACTACATACTAATTCCACCCAAAAGCACGGAAAAATAAAATACTGGTTGACTTGAATTATTTAATCTTAAAGGGAAGAGAGAGGTGGAGAGCAGGTTGAATCCTTTTTTTTTTTCATGGGGGGATAATAAACAGCAAGAGAGGGTGATTGGTCAGTTTGGAATGAGGCCGAATTAGGAATGTAATGCTTGTTTGCGGTGAATCTCCGCCTCTTTCATCAGCGGAGCTGTGCGAACAACTTTGAGGGACGAATTCACAAAGAATAGATTGCGCCGCTTATAGTACCATGAATCTGATTCACAAAAGATATTGCGCTAATGATATGACGATGCAAACATGCTAATAAAGCTTTGCAGGTGAGTGCAATTTGCCCTTGTTTATCCATTTGGCAAAGTATAAATGGTGGCATTGCACCAAGAACACAGTAGCAGGACAATGGCAGAGAGAAATCCTGTATAAAAATGGGTATCGATGGCTCTGTGGACGCGGCACAAGGCTTTTTTTTTGTTTAGTTCAATTAGGAAACGTAGCAAAACAAATAAATCTAAAATAGAAACATACTGTTTTTATTTATTTTGTTGGGAAAACGGTGAACGGGGAAAACTCATATGCATAATGGAGAGGGAGCTATAGGAGCGGGTCATGGAGAGCGGAGCACCTCGGACTGATCGCTCCGATCGCTCCGGGGCCTCCCCCCGCATCGGAATTCCGAAATTTATTCTTGAAACACAGTTGTTTTGTTGTTTCGTTTTTTACGTGGCCATAATACTCTCCCGTATATAATGACGTTATTTTTCCTTTTATTTTTTTTCATTCCAAGTTAAAAAAACAGGGTTTGCGCAGAGCTGTCCGTGGTCCTCAATCTTTAGGCCACTGCAGCAGCAGTGTCGGAGGGAGGCTCTGGTTCAGTGCCGATTTTGACTACTTTATCGCTATTCCCCACAACTTGTAGTTGTTTCGATATCTTTTGTGTTTAAAAGGAATTATGGAACCGTTCTTGTCAACGTTTGTACAGCTTTTTTTGTACAATAAATTATTCAAAGTTTCACAAAGTTGCTTTTAGAGTGTTTTTCCAAAACCACCACAGACTGCGACCTGTTCAAGGCATCGCTACCTTTGGATGCGGTGACAGTAATAATAATTATAATAATAATGTCAAAATATTTTTTAACAAATCACTGGAAAGTCTGGGAATGACACCCCTTATAATTGTGGGGTCGGCCTGTGCGTAACGGGGGGGGGGGGCATACAATTAGCCTCACGTATGCCAATGTTGACAGGTCTGATCGCGAAGGGAGAGGAGACACCGCTGCCCTTTTTTTTTGTCCGCAGTTACCACTAACTGTCTGAAGCTCTGTTATAAATTTCACTCTTAGTCCGTGCACCTATAAGCGCTGGTGTTTGTGATTTGGACATTTTTTGCAATGAGCCTAATTTGCATAGAAACCGGACAATTTTGTGCCAAATGTATGAATAGTACCAAATTTAAATGCTTGCAATTTGCACCGGCACCCTGAGATGCTATGCAGATGCTAGGCAGTTGGGGATGCATTTCACCCTTGGCGGGTGCTTTGAAAATTAGTTAGGTTGCTTTTTGTGTTGAGCAGGTTTAGCGCACGCAAAAGCAGCGCAATCCTTTTGAAATTTGCTCCTCAGACTTTGAGAAGTCGAGAAGGAAAAATTTCTGGAAAAAAAAACCAGCGGTCAACGCGAAAGAGATAAACTCATGGCGAATTGCTGAATGGTGGTGGGGGAAAAGGAAGGGAAGGGGAAAAAAAAAAATGTTCAAATCCAAGGTTCGAGACAACGATCGTCTCGACATAATGATCTCCATCTGTCGCCAGCACGAGTGGAAAAAAGTACAGTGATTCAGTCCTGATTGGGCAGAGTGTCTGGTTCCTACAGTATGTGCCGTGTTGCAGCCTATTGTGAGTGCATTTAATTCATACAGCAAATGGACAGGGAGGCGCGAGGCACGGGATGGGGCCCGTTTAGATAAGAGAGTCGCTCCATTCTTAGACTAGTCTAGTAGTCATTTTGAAAAGGTCGGGTTGTTGTTTTTTCCCTTCTTTTTTCCCACCCAAAAGAGAAGGAATAGGTTGTGGAATGGCAGAGGGTTACTGTTACAGCCCCAGCCATGCCTCCAGTTGTTTCCATGTATTTCCCTTTCCCTTGTGTCTCCTGTCTTCCCCTGTCTGCCTCGGTGCGTCTGTTGGCGTGGGCCTGGTTTCCCGTCCCCACTCGCCCGGCTCCCAGCTCCACTGGCACACCTGCAGGCAATCGGCTCATCATCGTCGCTGCTGCAGAATTTAAACCCGGCTCTCTCCCAACTCGTCGCCAGATTGTTGCTTCGCCTCAGTGGTATTACGCGGTTTAGTCCAAATGAATCTCGTGCCATTTAACATATGCTAACCCGTATTTCGTGTCTACTATCCTAGGATCATGTCACTCCTGCCTGTCATCCTGCCTGCCAGCCGCCGCCACACTTCCACGCTCCGTGCCCGCTACGCGCCTCCCTTGCCCGCCTCCCATCCTGCTGCCACCGGATCCCTTTCCACTTTCTTCACCCCCACAGCGCTTTCCTTTCTCTCATCTCTGAGTGTGTGTCCTGCGTTTGGTCCCACCTGAGATAGTAACATACAGTCCTCAATGACTGCATGCATTGCATTTGTGAGGCATCGCCTCCCAACCCGGTGCATTTCGTGACGTGAAACACATCGGAATTCTATTCCAGGTCAGAAATGAGTTTGTAGCAGATTTATGTTCCTCAAGTTGTTTTCTATCTCTCTACTTAAGTTTAAAATTGACCTTGATTTCTAAATATTAGATAAATATTAAAAGGTTGAGGCTACGTGCTCGATCAGTGTTTGTTGAGTTACTCAACAAATGTGTTCAAATTGTTGAACCAGCGGCGATCTTACAGCTCCCTTTGACGCAAACATGCAGATCAAGATCATCCTTCGACGTTCCGTATGATGTCAAGTCAGAATGTGAAACTGATTTGACAAAATGTCCTAAATTAACCCGGACTACACTGGGTCTTCTTCGCATGGTAAAAAAAATGTTTCGCTGCAATGCCTCAGAGGACACGAGGAAGAGCTGACGTAAACAATGTTTGAAGCATCAACAACAAAGAAAAAAACTAAGAAAAAATGTCACTTCCGTGAAAACATATCATCTCCGTGTTGTTATGGATTTTGAGAAGAGGTTGGCAGAAGCTGTCAATCATGTTCCGTCAGCGGGAGGGGGCAGATCTGGGTTCTCCCACAAAACACCAATTCCCAGAATGCAAATCAATGGGAGGACCCCTGCATTGACCTTCTGTGAATCGCTGTTTTCTGGTGATCGGCTTTCACGTACACAATCTGAAATGGGCCACTTTCTTCAAACGATCATTGTTATGAAACAATAAAAACAGGGAATGTTCAGAAGTTACAGAATAGCAGAGGGGTCATGCAATTATAGTGAGCATTGACTTAGAATGAAAAGAATAACTTTAAATTACAGGATAAACTACAATTGTGAGTTTTCCAATATTTTTTATAAATTAAGGATTCAAATATTATTTCAGAATTAACACATTCAACATTATCTCATTGAAGGAGTACGGCACTGTCCAATTGTAACCATTTAAAGCACAAATTGTGTTTCTAAATGGGTATTTTGTGCAGCAAATATCGGGAAATGCTTCTCAAACTTTCAAGCATGATTTCTCAGAACCTCTCTTTTCAGAACCTCAATCTTAAATAAGTCATACCTTCCAAAATATTTGCTTGATCCCCACAAGTGATACCTTGTTTTGAAACTCTTATTCTATACATCCATATCATAATATCAACAAATCTAAAATGTCAAATTTGAAAATGTGACCCTAAAGTATGTGGTGGGTCACATTTTTCTATTATTTGTTCTGTATGGAGAACACTTGACACATCCCACATTGTGTTTATTGGGATGTATACAGTCCTTTGGGAAAAAAAAGTAAAAACATATTTTTGTTTGTGGACATCAGTGCTCAATTGGTTCTTAGAAATGTCTATTCACATGATGGTGTGGTGTGTCATTTAACACAAAAGCAGACATTTTCAGAAGACATAACATAGTTTTGAATGCAGAGTTTCATTTTGTGTGAGACGTGTGGAGTTTTGCCTTGTGGAGTGTGTTTTGACATTTCTGTGTAGAGTTCTGAGAATATGAGTGTGGTGTGGACTTGGTGTGGTTTGACCAGCCACACCTAACCTGGATCTAGGTGAGTGGGTTAGGGTGGCTGCATACCGGTTGCTCGTTGGTTGGTCTAATGAGCAGCAGGTAAAACCCCCATCCCCACACTCACTCAGGAGAGGAGCCCTTGCCATGACACATCTCTGCTCCTGGGCTAATTCCAACTAGCCCTCTCTCTACAATAAAATGCTGTGTCTACAACCCTGACATCTGTGTCCCTGTGCTGGGGGTCCCTGAACACGCAACTTGGGTGGCGCGTGGTAGGGGAAACTGCCACACTGACACCTGAATAGGGACTCTCCGGTATGGGGAAAGGACACAAAAGGGCCATCCGAAGACGCCCTGGAGCCACCAGTGGGTCACTATTGGGTTCTCCCTGCTGACGGGGGTATCTGGTGTGGGGATGGTGTGGTTTGAGCAGCCACAGTTGATGTGAATCGTGGTAATTGATGGATCCAGGATCAGAGAGGCTACATACCTGTTGCTCGTTGGTTGGTCTAACGAGCAGCAGGTAAAACCCCCATCCCCACACTCACTCAGGATATAGGAGCCCGTGTCATGACACATCTACATCTGTTCCTGGGCTTATTCCACCTAGCCTTCTATCTACAATATACTGGTGTGTGTCTACAACCCCGTCGTCTGTGTCTCTGTGCTGGAGGTCCCTGAACATGCCACTTGAATGGCACGTGGTAGGCGAAACTGCCACAGTGAGGTTTTGTTTTCAGAAAACATGTGTAAACAATTGAGAAAAAAAATAGTAATATGTAAGGATTCTGTCAATTTTTGCCCTTTTTAAAGATAAAAACGACCTGTTATATTGGGTATTTGCTGTAAGTTCTCAACATATTGATTATGTGACAGTTACATGTTTACAACTATACAAAATGATTGTACCCCTATGGGTCCATTGTGGACCCCTAGTATCACAGATATGAGGTAACTAGCCGGTCAATAGTGATATTTTAACAAGTCAGTTCTTTGTCAAATCGGTGTCCCACTGTGGCATCAGTATCTACTAGCCATACCATAGCCACTAGGGAGTGCCATACAGTATAGAGAATAAACTTTTATACACAGTGATAGTATAGTAAAACATATTTCGCTGAAGGTGGCCTTTTGAAGAGGATCTTAGACCTCTCATTCCCCAATCCTGCATTAATTTGTCAACTCTTGAGTTAAATAAGACTCCATCTGCCTAAATCAATGTGTAGTTTTATCGTGTGTCTATCTATCTATCTATCGATCTACCTATCTGTGTGCTCTATTCAAGTGTGAATCTAAGTGTGATTGGACAGTATTGCTGGCACTTTAGCTTCATACCATCAATGCATCACAGATAAATTGGTAGCATTTATCTGTGTTGCACAGTCAAGCTGTTTGCACATAACAGCCAATGTGAGCAAAGTATTTAACAAGAACCAGTAACATCAGCAGGGACACAGTGAGTGAGTATTAAAAACTCACAATAATACAAACACACACGGGGACGGTTAGAAAGTGCACAGGGGCTGACTCTGAAGAAACACACTCAGATCAGGGAAGAGGAAAAGGGCGTGAAGATCCTTCTGAGGTGGCGTTGAGGTGGTGGAGGAGTCCAGGTGGTTCCTGGGCAGATGGAGAGCTATCCATCTGTCTTCATACCATACAAGCCTGTTTCAGTGTTGAGAAATTAATTGTCTTAACTGTATTTCCAGCGAGACAATTCCAATTTTTCCATTGACTGATTCAGGCAGAGGTTTTCTGACGAAGCATCTAGCACCCGTTGGCAAATCCGATAGTTAAGGAACTTCCACGCTGGCTTCAACACTAATGCTTGCTTGCTTCTTGGGTTGGCCTAGAACCTACTCCTTTCTCTAACGATCTCCCCAAACATGGAGCTGGGCGGGCTTTCCTCTTGACATTTGTAGATGCCAGATAGCAGCCTAATATATTGTTGCAGCTATTGGCATTGGGTTGTTGTTGGTGGGCTGGCGATGGGGTGGGGCCTTGGCAGGGCCAAGAAATAGCAGCTTATATCTAGGTAAACAGGAATTGTATTATTCTTTTCTTGTGCGTTGGGAGCTAAGCTGCCACAGATTGATGCCAGGTCTGTCTTTTTTCTTTTTTTTTTCGTTTTTCTTTGTTGGGAAGGTGGGGGGAGATAAAGGGAAGTTCTTAATGTCAATATGAATGAGACAGCCCTCGCACGAGCCCCCTTCCCTTAAACTCCAGGGACATCGCTGCCAGCCCCGTTTTTAATATCCTGTCGGCTTTCTCACGTGTGTGTGTGTGTGTGTGTGTGTGTGTGTGTGTGTGTGTGTGCGCTCCACATACATGTATGTTTCCAGATGCACAACTGGCCTTTTTTTCTTTGTGAGTATCCATTTTTCTGTGTGTGTGTATTTGCATATGTAAGTCTCTGCGTGTGTGTGTACGCGCACACACACACGCACGCACACACTTTCCACTTTTCCTCTTTTCTCTGACAATGGCTGCAACCGGTAGTTATGGGCTAGCTCATAAATCTATGGTCCATGTCAAACTTGTTTGCGTTCAAGTTTTATATTATTTTTTGCTTTTCCTTTCGTCTGCGTTAAAATGCCACTCTTTCCACCAGAAAAGTTTGAATTCAACTTGAATTCCTCTATAAATTGCTGGAAAGTACGTAGACATGCATTCAGAATCATTTCCAATTCCAGCACAAACAGCAGTGCAAAGATGATATTAAAATCTGCTTTAACAACGCATCTTTGTATTCCAGCGGGAAAAGAGTGAGGTTACCAGTCTTTCGCCAGCTCGCTCACTCTCTTTCCCCTTTCAAGAACAGGGGGTCACTGTGTTTGCGGTGGCAGAAGTGATCTAGCATTCTCCTCCTCAATCTGCTCCCTTTCTCTCCGTCTCGCCTCTGACAAGAGCATTTTTCCTCACGTTGTTCCAATTACCCAACTGTTAGATGCTTTGATGGATACACAGTAGATGATCTGTGACTGTGTGTGTGTGTGTGTGTGTGTGTGTGTGTGTGTGTGTGTGTGTGTGTGTGTGTGTGTGTGTGTGCACGTGGTGCGCCGTGGTGCCAGCGCAGGCTAATTACCAAATCCCCAGATGAATGACAGTGTACTACTCATTCGCCGCAAAGATGCAGCATCAAACAGCAAATAGGACAAGTTCCTGGCATAGATGAAGATGCGACATGGCTCGTTAACCTCTGTTCTGTGTGTGCGTGTGCAAGTCTGTGTGAGCGCGAGGAGACTTCACACCTGTAATTGGAGAGTTGCCCCACTTGCGCGGCGCAGCTAATTTTTGTAGCGGGTTGTAATGACAAAACGTGTGGGTGTCATTGTTCGGACACGGTCCGCCTGCCGCCCGTGACGGCCGCTCCGCCCGCACTGACCAAAAGTTAACTTGTTTTTTTATTGTGCGATAAACTGGATCGCCGCCTGAGAAGCACAAAGCAAAATCGTCAGGAATGCGACGACAGGAGGAAGGTATATATTTTAAATATACTATATATATATATATATATATATATAGTATATTTGTATAATTGTTATTATCATTATTTATCATTATTATTTTCTTTTTTGTGCTCAAATATGAGCTCAAAGCCTCAGGTGAGGCTTTATATGTCACCAAACATATAAACACAGCTCTGATGCTTCCTGCCCAGAAAATGTGGCCGGAGGCTCAATTTCTGAGCGAGTCAGCCCTGGTGCCGTCGCTACCAGAAACCAGACCATGCCTCTCCGCTTGTGTGAGTGTATGGAGTCGTGCAGTTTCTCCCTGGGTAGAGGGGACGATACGAAAGGGCAATGCACTGCAGTTCATCCTCCGTCCACTGCCGTTCACTGGAGTCACAAGTCTTGGACTCAACCTCTGTCATTCTGGAACAGGAAATTCATGGAAGGGAAATTTGCTGGAGAAGGGCACCATTCACCCGGTAGTGGACAGGGAGAGAAACTTTTTTTTTACAGCAGATATTTCCTCATTCCAAAAAAAGACGGTTCTTCCGCTGGTCATGGACATGATCTTGCGTTGATTCAGCCCAGCAGAGGTAGATCTGTTCACATCACCAGACACGGCTCATTGTCCTCTATGGTACCATAGATGCTCATTGTCCATTCAGAACGACAACATGGCTGTTGTTACGAGGAGTTTTGGTTGAGGAGGTGTGTGGTGCCGCTTCCTAGGCTACCGCACATATGTTCACCAGACTCTACAGTCTCGACATAACGGCATCACCACTTGCGCATGCTGCTTTGAGAGGTGACCGGCGTAAGCCTGCGTAAAGAGTTGCGCTACAGTATGTGGTTGAGAATAGTTAAGGTCAGGAGATATAAACTCAGCTGTATGCGCCCACGAGTATTGCAGTGGCGTGGTAATATAATTTACCCCCACACCCTATGAATGGGTTTTTATCTGGTGGGATTTGGGTTTAAGAACATCTGCCAGTTGGTCCTTAGAATTGAATACCCAGACCCCGGGTTCTATGTCTCTGCCTTTGGGGGCTTGCATAGGAAACATTGGTTCTGACCTTGCTGTCAGTGAGGGTTGGGGGTATACAGTATGGCATAGTAAGTACTCAAGTTTTAAATGAAATAAAACATTTGGGTTGTGCATTAACCCTGGTTTTATGAATGAAGAATGAGGGTTCTTACCTGTGGCCTCACTGACCATTTTGCTCAAGAGCTGACTAATATCAGAGGAAGAGGAAGAGGAAGAGGAAGTATGACAGACGGTGATCCAGTATATATACTGGGGGGCGGGTCTTATGAAGGGTGCCCTAGTGGCCCAATCACATCCTGTCAGGGCCAAGTTGAGACTGGGTTTGTTAAAAAGGGCTTTCAGCTTTATTAAATGGAGCTGTCTGGAGATGACTTAAGCCTTAAGCCATCTCCAAACAGCTCTCCAGACAGCTCCTCCAGACAACTCCTTCTATGCCTTAAGTCTTAAGGGATAGAAGGAACTCATTCTTCATTTTTGAAACTAGGGTTGTAGCAGAACCCAAATGATGTTATTAGATGACATCCGTACATTGAACATTGCATGAGGGTTGGTTGTTTTAGCAGGGCCTTCTGTCATCAAAATACACAAATTTGGAATACAACCGCCCTGTTAAAATAAGCAGATACCATGTTTTCAGGTCCCAAAATTCTCACAACAACAATTAGACACTGATAAATGTCATTTTATTATTATTTTTAATCAGAACTTTATTGTCCCCGAGGGGAAATGTGTTTGGCAAGCAGAGGAGACATCTCACAGCAGCTGTACAACACAGAAACAAACAGATAGGATAAAATGCAAATAAAACACATAAAATGGCTTTGACAATATGGGCTGTTTAAAAAGGAATAAAAATTCCTAAAATAAACAACATTAACAACATTTCTGACAGACAATTATTTTATGCGTGGAAGCCTGTCAGGCCATCGAGTTGTCTGATAGAACCAGCTCCGAAAGCTATGCTTCATTAATTGCATTTGGAGACAAAGTCAAGATAGTTTGTGTAACTGGTATTTACTATGCTACAGTTTCTATTTATGTATTTTGGAGTCATAACCACAAATTATATGGGTTATAATTCACATTGAGGCCCATAAGGGCATTGAGGTAACATTTTTATTTTTACTAATCATACAGACACACTATTTTTTTCCTAAATAACTTTGCTTTTGCAATGTTGGAAGGTGTATTTTCCTAATTTCACATGAGCTAGGCTAGTTGATCCCCTCCACAGCTTTGCACGGACCTTACACAGTTAGCGTGCTGCCCTCTTGTCTGCTGACCTTCTCATTTGTATTCCGATGAGATAGAAAAATTCTAAATAGGTTTATCCAAATTTCCCTAACAAAAAGTGGAATATCCCCTCATGGGCATCAAGACATCCAATCAGTTATATACTACGTGTACTAAGCGGATGCCCGACATCGCACTGAAACAAAAGTGTCTTTGTTTATTCAAAATTTCCCCCTAGAAATAATCTCAGATACTTGACAAATGTATGCAAATTGTATTTGCATTGCTTAATATCTACTATTTACTTCTACATCACACTAATCTCTATGTGGCAGACGAGGGGACGTGGTTAAGCCCCATCTGCAAGGGACAGGGCTGGCTTGGCTCTGTGGCGGCTCAGCTTTACCTGGTCTCCCCAATCAGCCTCTTTAGTGCTGATTGGTCGGACCCGACTCGGATAGTTTTCATATATGTTGTTCTGTCTTTCAGTGGAGAAACTGAGGCGAAAAACACGGAAACGACTCTGGTCCGGAGCTCAACCACGAAAAACGAACTTGTGTTGCCTTTGTGTTGCCGTTATGAATAAAATCCTGGCGGCGCTTCACTGCCCAAACGACTCCATCTCCCTCCTTAAACTTGTACATGTGGGTAGAGACTCCACCAAAAAAGGCATAGTCAGCAGGATACGGGAGGGGCAGGGCGCCGGAGGAAAGGCGCCCAGGAGCCGATCTGCTGGCTGCGGGAACGCCTCACAGACCTGGAGGACTTCCTCCACTCCCAGCTGGAGTGCATCCTCACCAGTGTGCTTCCCCGGAGGGAGCTGGCCCGCACCCGGCAACCAGGAGCCAGCAGGAGGACCAGCCTCGAGTCGTCCCGAGGACCCACGTCGGCTTCCCCTTGCCCCTTGTCTGTCCCGGTGCTCCAGAGGTGAATGGCCTGGTGGCCCCTGCGTCCGCCCCCACAACCAACGTGGGATTTGTTTGGTCCCCAGCCCGTCGGCCTTTGGCCCCTGTAGCCTTTTTTTTATATGTAATAATAGTAACTTTTACTGTTCTTTTCAGAAGTGCCAATCTGCCAGAGGCTGTGAAATGTGCCAAGTTGAATAAGCAGGAGCAACAGCTGCAGCTTGTGCACTCAGAGAGGGAGGTGTACAACTCCATGATCAACAACTCAAAGTACCCCTGTGAGCGCCTCAACCTCTCTTTGGGTGGTCGTGTTCAACCTGCGAGCAACCACATCAAGATGCATTACAGTTTTGACTTTGCTCGACAGGTTAGTACATGGTCTATAGAAGTGATGTCTATTTTGACTATTCATCGTGGAGAGAGTTAGATGAAAGCGATTGACAAAAGGCTACAGCAGAAATTAAATACGGGTTGGTCAACTGTTAACATTCCTAGGTTAAAGGCAGTTAATGGTGCTAAGTACCCCACACGCCCACTACATTCCAGAACCTGACAGATCAAACGCTGCTTTTGCACTTTTTCTGTTGCTCACATATTTTCTTTAGGCCTTTTTATTTTATTTTCAGGTTCATTATCCATCAGATCCCCTTCAGCCAGGCCCAATGTACTTCTTGACTCCTCAAAAGTGTGGCCTTTTTGGTGTCTGCTGTGAGGGAATACCACAGCAAGTCAACAATTAGGTGGACGGAGGTATGTCATCCAGCAAAGGCAGCAACGCTGTGTTTAGTTACCTGCACCACTTCTTCCAAGACTGCAGTCTTGGGGAGGCCAAGGTAGACCTTCACTGTGACAGCTGTAGTCGACAAACAAAACAAATTCATGCTGTGGTACTGTGTTTGGCATACACTGCATAAGCTGCACCATCGCATGGATCTACACTTCCTGATAGCAGGCCACACCAGGTTTTCACCAGACTGGTGCTTTGGACTTATCAAGCAGCGTTTCAGAAAGACGAGGGTGAACACTTTGCTGAAATTGCAGCAGTTGTTCAAAACAGCACGGTAAAGACAATCAACATTCCTAAGCTAGTGGGGAAAGAGGATGGCACAGTGCTGGTGCAAAGCTTTAACTGGCAAGAACACCTGAGCCCATTCTTCAGACCATCGCCACAGATCAAGCAGTACCAGCACTTTCGGTGGGTTTTGAATCACTGTCTTGTGCATAAACTACAAGTAATGATTCTACAAAGCTTAAATTAGTGTTATGGTGAAACAAATTAATGTATGGATACATTTTTTGGATTGAGATTCTATTTCATGTCTTCCAGCTTTGAAGCCAAGGACCCTGGTTTGGTTACGGCCAAGGTGTCTTCTGGAGGCGAGGAGACCAGATTCCAGATGCTCCATGATGTCCATGCCCTGCCCCCCAGAGATGCACTTCCTGTTATGCTGCCAGCTGGACTGGGCAGAGCAAGACAGATATGCCTCTTCCACAAGATCAGAGAGTTCTGTGATGATGACGCCCAGGACATCACCTGCCGAGCACCACCAGTCGGAAGAGGCCACACCAAACGGGCTCTCATGGTGTAGCTGGGGTAGGGTTGGGGATAGCCCACATAATAACTCCAAGAGATATTCGACACACATGGCATATTACGTACATTTATATATTTAATGACACACCGATGTTTATATACAGAGACTCATATTATTGATTGACTGTAAATTTTCTTGTGTTGTAAGCACTTTTAAACTCCTAAATAATTCCACTTTTATAAAAAAAAAAAGGCTTTCTATAAACAAAATATGTATTGTGTTGATGACGCTGTTCAACATTCCCTCAAAACACAAGAACAATTTAGAGACTGCTCCATTCAGCAGGGTGTCAAGTCCCCAATAGCCATGCGGCTTTGTTGGTCCTCCAACCATTTACATTCTGGGAGCTGACTGAATGAAGCGCTGATGAAGTGTGGGTGAAAACTTTGAGGGGGATTATCTCAGAAACACAGTTTGCCACACCCTTGTCATATTCAAGTCATAGCTGTGCTTGATTTGCACAAGCTTGCTTTGAAGCTCTGATTCTTCATTTTCAAATGATGCGAAAAAAGCCTCCAAATGTATCTTAATTCTGTGTTGGGTCACTGGGTTCTGCTGCTTAATTATTATTTGTTTTTATAACTCTGCGAAGTGGAACAATTGCAAAAACTCGAACAGTGTAGGAGAAGTTTTGATTGGTGCCACTGAATGAGGGAAGAATGGCAAGACGTATGTCTGCTTTGTGACTGGATGTACGGATGGATGGACGGATGTATTGGGGTGAGCAATTAAGGAGAAAATCGAGTGGATTCTCACAATGCGTCCTTGATTAGATGACAAGCGACGGAGACTGCTGTCTCAGTCTCCATGGGAACACTGGCGTGGTTGTGTCACAAGCAAAAGCATGGCAAGCTTCTCAGCGCGCATGAACGCACCTTTACGCACACACACACATACAGACACGGGATCTACAGATTATTAATTCCGGTACTGTGTCTGTCTAAATTAACAGGGTCAAAATTGAATTCACAAACATGTTTTTTTTTCCATTCAAAGGCCAGCTCTTAAGGGGATGCCAGTAAATACTGTATGTATCCTCAAAATATCTTTCATACAATGCCGTTATCTGAAAACACACACACACACACACAGACACACACACACACACACACACAGTTATCAAGGAGTAAACTCACTACTCAGTTACATTACAACTATGAAACTACTGTGCAGGTTCACTGGCGTCAGCCTGATGAGGGAGTAGAATGGGGAAGGGGGCTGACAGAAGCATTGTTTGTTAAGGAGGGGCATCAACTAATTGGCTGCTAATTACTCCCCAAATTGTCTAATTATGCTGACAGTTAATTAGGCTCAGCTTGCACAGCATTCTTGGGAAAGTTTTTTTTATTTTTTAAGGGAGTCAAGAGATGGAGGGGTGCATAGGTTTAAAATGTGTTTGTCCATTTACATTACATTACATTATGTCAATTAGCAGATGCTTTCGTCCATTTGACTTAGATTAAGTACATTTTGTCACATTATCAAACCAATTGTATATCACAGGGACGGCCAGCTAAACCTTCTCTCAGAATAAGTAGAGTTCGCAGAGTTAGAGATTTTGCCCTTTTAAACAGGAAAGTAAGTTGGAAAGTAAAGGTGAAAGAGATCCTCATGGGGTATACTGGTCAGTGCAAAAGGGTCCGTGTGTAGTCTGAAGAGATGGGTCAGCAGTCTGCGATGGAAGACGGGAAACGATTCAGTCATTTATACAGAAGCGGGGTGCTGGTTTTAACATTGATGCTCCAGGGATGAGAAGAGTCACGACTAGGATGAGTGACTTCAGGGTTGACTTAGGGAAGGAGGTGAGAGGGTGTCATTCGAAAGCTGATGTGCCTGCTTATGTATGTAATGTGGAATGTGTTTGTGCGCTCAAGATCTCAAGATCCGAAGGTATCACATTTTACTTTTGCTCTTCTTTGGTCACTTCTGAATGCGTTGAAGCTGAGTAATAAGATTTTGAAGTGAAAAACACCATAAAAACCTGACTTCCTGACAAGTGTCAGCCAATCCCAATATGCAGGCCTTCTGCCCCTGATTGGTCTTTTTTTTTTTTTACTTTGATTTAAGCTCTTACCACACATGGAATCTTCACCATTTCACTAGGCTCACCTGTTTCACCATTTCACTGGGCCAGGTGGTGTATTTCCCTGTTCCCCATGAAAGTATAACTACCTTTTATAACACATTTTCAGTTCCATCCTTGGCCCTTGATGAATAGGCAGGGCCTGGCCGTATAATGAGGATTGCAGCTCCCTCATATCAGGATCCATGTTATTCAAAGGTATACTTACACAAATGTGTTTTAAAAAATTTACTGCCAATACAGGCAAATGTTTGTCGTGATCAAGTCCCAGAACTTTAATAATTAATCATTTATTTTGTGGTTGGTTTTTAAGCTCCTCATGAAATTAGTATCGTAGCTTTGTGTGTGGTTGGTGAAAATGTCCTTCTAGGTCTTGATATGGAAAACTGGAGTTCAGGTCAAGACAAGCTTATTAAAAATGCAATGGAAGGAGGAAGAAATGGGGGGGTAGTATATTTGTTTCTTTTAACCTTATCCAGATTCATTATGATCAATTTGTGTTACTGATTGTGTTTTTAAGGAACCCTTTGTCATCACTTCATTTTGTTGTGAAATTCCCTCGTCAAAATGTATGTGTGCGGAGTCTCTGCCCACAGGTACGGGTTGAGGGAGACGTCCTTTTTGCGGGGGTGCACTAACATGGCGAGAGTTTTTATTAAATGTTGAACAGAACGGCTCGCTGGCAACACGTATAAATAGAAGAAGAAACAGTCTTTATTCGTCACACAACACACCACACTACAACACATGCTTGCACACACACACACGCTTTGATGGTGGCCGGTGAAATGGATTCTCTGCTTTTGACCCATCCTGGCTTGTCCTTCCTCCGGGGGCACAGCCAGGAGCAGTGGGCAGCATACGTGGACGCGCCCGGGGACCAGGTGATAAACGTCCATTGCTGGTCAGACAATGATGGGTGCATGTTTTTGGTGGGGGTCCTTACTGACGTGAGGTGGAGGAAACCCCATGTGAGCACGGGGAGAACATGCGAACTCCACACAGAAGGGCTCCTGTTTGGGAGATAACCCACCGGAGCATGGTGCCAACAGCGCCCCAGGCGGGAATCGAACCCAGGACCTTCTTGCTGTGAGGCAGCAGTGCAATGCTGAGGATGATTTCAGGCACAGGTGGAATGGTGTTCGGCTTCAGCTCCTGGTCGGCTAACAAGCCCGTACATTGATCCTCTCTGAAGACAGACAAACAATAAGAATTCTCCCTGCCTCGAGTCGGACCAATCAGCGCTGATTGGGCCTTCACAGGAGCTTGTGGCGGAGGGAACCGACTGCCCACCTGATAGCTATACACTCGTTTTCCACCATGCTGTACCTCGACTCCTGCTCTGAGAGCTTGCGGCTGAGGTACAGCACCGGTTGCTTGGTCCCCTCCACCTCCTGGGACAAGACTGTGCCCAGCCCACTGTTCGACGCCTCGGTCTGCAGACAGAAAGGGAGAGAGAAGTTAGGGTTTGACAGCACTGGCTTCCCACAGAGAGCTGACATAACCCTCGCAAAAGTCTCTGACCACTTCTCTGGCTGGTTTGCTCCGAAAAGTCAATGACAAACCTCCTAAAGTAGCCGGCCAGCCCCAAGAACTGCTTCACCTCCTTCTTGGTCTTTGCGTCGAACTTCGGTAGTCAACGCAACCCTTAGGTAGTTCACGCAGAACAGGACTGGCCCATTGGGCACGATGGGACTAGACCAGTCACTCGTGAACTTTTCTATTAAGCCCATGACCAGCATGGCCTCTAATTCCGGCCGCACGATCTGGCCTTTGTGTTCGAGCAGGCGAAACGGTCAAGAGCGCCCCTTTACCTTCGGGGTTGTCTCAACATCATGGTGTATGAGGAACATGAAGTCTGGCATGGAGGAAAAGAAATCAGAAACATTTCTTTTCTAACATCAGAAAAGAAATCCTGAAGTGCAGCTACGTTGACCCTCTGGGACAGAGAGAGATGGTCATTTAAAAGGGCCGCGGTATGATCGGCCGTTTTTTGAACATCCGGCCCCAACTCATCTTGCTCAATGACCTGCGGGCCAGTTGCTGGTGACGGCGTGCTCCTGGGAGCCCATGCTGTTGAGGACGCGCTCCAGCTGGCAGCAGAGGTAGTCCCGCTCCTCTTCCAGGTCCGCGAGGCATTTCTGCAGCCAGCGGATCGGCTCCCGGACACCTTTCTCTCTGCGCCCTGCCGCTCCCAGGTCCTGGTTCAGGCGCCACTTGTGGGAGTCTTTGC